>NW_024516985.1:182084-449793 GCF_017590135.1 Pyrgilauda ruficollis | reverse complement strand
CCTCCCCCCCCCTTGGAATATCCAAAACATGAAACTGAAGAAGAGAGCTGGGTTCTGGTACTCATGTGGCTTTTGATGTGTTTGCTGGTAAAGCGTGTGGTAATCCCCATGGAAAGTCTTGCTGTAATAAATGCAGTAAAAACAGCATTGTTCTACATATTTTGCCATAAAAGAGCATTTCTCAGCCTTACATTTCTACCTGCTCTCACAAATCCTGTCCGTCCACACCCAGCTTGAGTACCCTGCAACTGATGTTTTTTCCCTGGAATGTGTGATAAATGGCAACAGAATGGTAAGGTTGCCTTTCTCTGTGTCCTTAACGAAGTCCCAAATGTTGCAAGAGGTCTCCTTATCCAAAGGACTGATATCCTGTGTGAGACATGAATAAATGAAAATGAAATGGCACAGCAGCCAGCTGTGTGCTTGCATGGTTGTAGCAGCTGGAGCATAACCCAGGAGCTTGGTGCTGGTGGCAGCTGGGCTCTGAGGGACCTGGATCCCTTTCCTTCCTGCACGTGCGACAGGCAAAAGTCCTCCCAGAGAAGGAATGCTGAAATAATTCTGTTTTTTTTTTTACAGTGCCAACAACAACAAAAAAAATTCTACCTCAGATAAGCTTCACGCACTTGGATCATCTGAAGAATGCGTGCCCCGGTTCAGAGTGCTCGGGGGGACATCAGAGGGTTGTAAAGGGTGTGGGCACTGTGGAAAACCTGGAGAAAAGGAGGCTCAGGGGGGCCCTTGTGGCTCTGCACAGCTCCTGCCAGGAGGGGACAGCCGGGGGGTCGGGCTGTGCTCCCAGGGACAGGGACAGGAGCAGAGGGAACGGCCTCAGGCTGGGCCAGGGCAGGCTCGGGGTGGGCACAGCAGGAATTTCCCCGTGGAAAGCATTGTTAAACCTTGGAAGGAGCTGCCCAGGGAGTGCCCACCCCTGGAGGTGTCCAAGGGCTGCCTGGACGTGGCACTCAGTGCTCTGGTGACAAGGTGGTGACAGTCACAGGCCGTGGGCTCGGTGACCTCAGAGGCCTTTCCCGCTCGGCGTGCTCAGCCGTGCCGTCAAAGGCAGTGACCAGGCACCAAACTAGAGAACAATTCTCACTGCCTGCTTCACTAGTGACGTGACAGCACCATCAGCATTTTGGGAGCTTCCAGCTTCCCGCTGTGTGCCAGCCTGAGCTGCCGTGTGTAGCTCGGAAGCTCTGGGGCAGCCACGGGAATCAGCCTGGGCTGCCATGGAGACTCCGTGTACCTTTCGGCACCCTTCACTCGTGGCACAAAAGGGAAATGAAACTCAAAAAGCCTGTGATGAGGATCCTGGCGGGAAGGGAACGCAGCAATCCTGAGGGCAGAATTCCTCCTGAGCCTTCCAGCTCCTGCCAGGGCCGTGTGACACTCCAAAGGCAAGCCAGCCTCCCTCTCCTGGAGTGCATCTGCAACAAAAAACACATTACACAGCGTGGAGGTCCAGCTGGAAGGTAAACTTAAGAAACAAGGCAAGAGAGAGGATGTGCTTTGAATGCAGATCACCCTACCACTGAATTTGGAGCTGAGGACTGTGGGAATCCATAAAATCAGTGGGTTTTTGGGAAAGCTGCGAAAGGCAGGCCTCAGAGACAGCAGAACTGTGGTTAGAGCTAAGCAGTAGCCATAAGATAGGTCAGCAGAAAAATTATGTCAGAAGTGGAAAAGTAAATGGAACAATGGTCTGTGTATTAACACTTGGCTAGAATAACTCCCTAAGCTGCAGAAAAGTATATCTGGTGAGATATTAGGAAGTTCTAAGCTTAATAACGGAGCTCTGTGCATTGTATTTTAAGGCTTACAAGCAGGTATTGTATTCCAAATAACCAAAGGTCCGTGTGCTTATAGTGATTGGATGGAACTACTGTCAATATGCTTTTGCTTTGTGTGATTGGTCAAAAAACCTTTAAAGTAGGTTGTAACATTAAGTTCTTGGTCTGCTGCCTGGGATGTGAGCTGATGGAATCTTTGCATTGTCATAACCATGTGATGGGACTGATTCTGGAAAATAAAACGGCTCAAGGCACGTTCCTAGCAGTCCTGTCCCGTTCGTGATTTGTACACCTTTTTCCAAGGTTTAACACAGTGATAAGGACCAGCAGTTCTTCTGGCTCTGATCTTCACAACCAGCTATTTTGCAGCTACTGCTGTGCTGGGATCAATAACCAGCTTTAAAATGTGCTCTCGTTCTTCCCGGGAACGGTGGCTCTGTGCTTCCCTCTGCTGTTGGTGACAGGGTCACTGCCCATCCCTTCAAAAGGCAGTCCTCAGTCCCAGTTTGAGTGTCCACTTCCAGCTTTCAGCTCCTGCCAGCTCCTCCTAAGCCCTGCTCTGCTGAGTGTTAGACACTGCAACACGCCCTTGTCTTTAAAATGGATTCTTTCTGCATTGTGCTCCAGTGCAGATACCCAAAGACTCTAAATGAGCAAATTTGGGTTTCAGAGAAGTCTCAACATAGCAGCATATGCCTTTTTGTTTTGAAGCAGATGGTGTTGGTCACAGAGGAAGAAAGCACATGGGGAATGACATGCGCTTTTGGGCTGATTTATTCTTGTGTGCTGGGTTGGTTTTTTCCCAATCACTGCCTTACTATGCAATTAATTAGTACTTTTCTCTGTCTTGGCATCCTGGCTGTAGGACTGGACTCAGTGGTTTTGTCTCAAAACAAATGGAATGCTGGGACTTTTCAGTGACATCCTTGAGCATCAAGTGAGGATGCCACCCTTAAGTGACATCCTTCATCCCTTTTTCTCCATATTCCCAGAAATGTAACATAAAATGCTGTGGATTGCCATACCAGCAGCAAGAACCCTGAAGGGCTTTGCTGCCTGCCCTTCAAATGGCCGTTGTGCGGCGTGGAATACCTGGCTTGGCTTTCCTCAGATTTCTGTGGGCCTGCCTGCCCCATCATGTGCCAGTCCTGAGCTGCTGTGGCTCCATCAGCACCATGGAGCTCGTGCTGGACACTTGCAGAATGCACCTGGTTTCTGTCTGGCCTTCTAGGAAAGTGCTGTCCATGACAGTGTCTCTCCATCTTTGTGTCCTGCACTGCAAAAAAACCCAGTCTGGACTTCTAAGAAAGCTGAGGCTTGTCTGGCTGTCGCATTTGTGTTGGCCCATGACCTGCTGTCTCTCTGTGGTTTCCTGGGCTTTTTTTTTCCTGTGGTTTTCCTCATCCCTACTGAGTATTTTGGTGGTCGTTTCCTCTTGAAGACTTTCCACCCTTTCCAATCATTGGATGGGTCCAATTTCTCTAGGGAGCTCCTGTGTGAAATTGTGTCTGCACACAAACAGGAACTCAAACATCTCCCAGTGGCCTGAGGCTTGGGAAAACCAGCTTGGACCATTTTGTTCTGCTGTAGTGGGGTGTCATGAACACATCCTCACCCTAGAGAAGATTTAGGCACCACATTCTGGCCATGGCAAGGGCTGATGCCTTCACAGGAGCTCTGCTTTAGGCCACAGCTGCTCTCCAAATGCCCTGGGAGAGGTGAGTTTGAGGAAAAACAAGCTACAGGCCCTATGCTGAATCTCTGCTGGGCCAGGAGAGGAATGGGAAATTAATCAGACCTACTGTCTGAGCATCCTTCCTCAGGGCTCATGGCAGCATGGTCCTGACATCCAGGAGGATGGAGGGGATGACCCTGGTGCAGAGCTTGATCTGAGCTCCCATTACAGCCCACAGGCTGGAGGGGTGGGTGCTCCAAGCCTTGGAAACTAAAAAATTGATCCTAAATAAATATAAATGGTTGTTTAAAAAACAAAAACAAAAAAAAAAAACCACCCAAAAAACCACAAACAAACAAACAAACCCAACCCCCCCCCAAAAAAAAACCCAAAACAAAACCAAGAAGAAACAAGTCCTTCTCCCCTTCCACACTCATTTTAGAAGACAGATCAGAAGCAAAGTGTGGCATGTCACCACTATGAAGACTAAAAGCAGTGAACATCATTTTGATGCATTTCACAGTGTAATAAATTCATCAATTCAGCAGATAAATAACAACAGGACAATGACAAAGAACAGCAGGCCAGCAGGGCTCTTTGCTCACTGCTAGATTTTATTTGTGTTTTTATCTGGAGTCACACACTGTGCATTGCTGAGCCTCAGAGCACATCAGCTCTGCTGCTCGTGCTGGTCTAACACCCACCTGCCAGCCCTTCCACGAGGGCAGCACCAGCAGCCCAAGCTGCCATACTTTGCTGTGAAACACTCAGCTTTTTTTTGTTGCTTACAGATCCTGGATTCAGATTTCTGATACCTCTGATGAAACAGTGGGTCTGTTTCGGTTTTTTTGCGCCTTCCCCATGTGCTAAACTTGCTGAAACATGCTCAAACACAAGTAAAAAGGAGATATTCACTTGCACAGCTGAAGGTGGACCTTGGTTGAATCAAATTCTAGGATGCAGAACATTAAGGGTGAAATCTAGAGCCAAAAGGTCTACCTTTTGGGGGTAAAAAGGTTTACCCCTCACTTAAAAAAACCTACCTAAGGTGAGGCAGAGCCTCCTGGCAAATGTGGGCATTCAAATGCAAGTATTGTAAGCAGGGCTTCCACACTGACAACTTTTGGGTTTGATTTGTCTGTGGTCTGGAGGGAAAAGTTTCTCTTTCAGCTCTGGGGTGGCTTGCATGTTTCCAAGGGAGGACTATAAAGCATTTGGTTGTATAAATAAAGAGGGGGTAGGTTTGTGCTTGGGGTCTGCCTGGCTGGTATAAACAAAGAGAATTGCACAAAAGGAGAGACACAAAGAGAATTGCACAAGGAGAGTCGGCAACAGGAACCTGTAATGACATTCTTCATTCTTAGAAAGTGCAAACCTCCTCAGCGTTTGAAGCAAAGTGATAACAACAACCAGCTGACCCTTCAAGAAATGACCAGGCTGAGTCACTGCTGCACAGCTGTTTTTTGCCTTTCTGAGAACAGCAAGGGTCAGAAGCTGGGAGGCAATGCATTCTTAGATGTCTCTCTCCTGGATGTGTAGTCATCAGTTAGTCATGACTGTAATGAGAAATATCAGGCTTTCTTGTCCAGGAGCAGAGGAGCTGAAGCCATCTTTCCGAACCTAAAATTTCCTCTAGGTTGATGGTGATTTATTCCTTGCCCTGACACATAAAAGCTGTTGATTCAAATGGCATTGGATTCAGGAATTTTGTTTGCTTGATCTTCAAGAATCACCTCTCAAGAAGCAAATGTAAGGTTTGCTGACCTTTGCCACCCACTGCCCTCTGACTCAGGAGGCTGCTTCACACTCCAGAGAAGGATTTCCAAGAAGAGGTGAAACTTCCAGGGCGTTTAGGCTCAGCAGCTCCTCCTGGCACATTTTCTGCCAAATGTATTTGCAGATCTCACCGTAGTTTTGGCATGCTGGATCAGGTGCATCCAAATCACACAGAGCAGCACCCAAAACAGGCCACCCCTCCTGGAATGGGGCTCTGGGGCACTGACATCACACTGGGGCTGTTCCACTGCAGCCAGGCTGGCACTGATTTTCCTTGATTTACAGCCCTCCTGCGGTTTTCCTACAGAAATCCCTGCCGCAGCAGAAGTGAGCAGCTGGCTCTGGGGCATATTGTGCATCAGCCTAGCAGCCCTTTCCAGAGGTGCTGTTGGATCTCTGGACAGTGCCTGCATTAGAAACCTCATATTTTCTTGGCTGGCAGGTCTGTGTTCTTGAAATAGCACGGGGTGCCCTGGAAGAGCCACATTTCCAGCTGGGTTGTGCTCTGAGGCCAGCTGTGGGCTTACCATGCCATTTTTTGCCTTTTTGCAGCTGTTGGATAACCTCATCCACAGGTTATCACACTCTGGTGGTTTTGCCTCCAAGCCAAGGAGGGGCTTCCCAAACAGGGGATGAGGTGACCCACCCATGACCCTGGTTGTCTCCAGAGCAGACTTAGCAGCCCTCTTGCCACTGAGTCTGTGTTTTAGCTGAGACAGCAAGAGAAAACCAAATTTGGATGCTTTCTCCTCATTAATCCTCCTGTGTAATTGTGACAGGCAGTGGCTGAGGCTGAGGCTTCTCAGAAACCTCAGTGCATGAGGGGATTTTGGTGGTACCTCTCCATCAGGCTGTGCAGGTATCCCTGAGCTGTGGGGCAGCCCCCTGTGCAAGGAACTCCCATTCTGTGCCAGAACCACAACCCCCATGGACCTTGCCTTTGGCTAAAAGTGCTACAAGAAGGTCTCAGAACATCATCTTTGTTTGGCAGTGGGATGATGAGAAGGGTTGATAGCCTGTGGGAAGCTTCTGTGACCCAAACAGATGCACACGGGCTGGATCACGGGGTGCTGCACAAGACAGGGCTGTCAGCATCTTAAGAGATGTAATGTGGTCTGCAGTCCTCTCTCTTTACAGCTTTAGCTCTAATAAAAACCACGTAAAACAGCACTCGACCAAGTCAGTGCCTTGCTCAGAGGAAATGTGATGGACCAGCACCTCCTGGTGCAAAGACACTGCTGTGCAGGCAGGAGCAAACAAGTGGCTGGACTGAACGTGAAATTTCACCTTGAAAATCGAGTTCTGCAAAGAGGAATCTGATTTTCATAAGACTACTTTATCTTACATTTTTTTTCATGGCTGGTTCTAATATTCTGTGGAAAGCCCAGGCTCCTCAAACTGAATTTATGCATTTGCAGGTCAGCAAATTAAAAACAAACAAACAGAACCAAAATCAAAAAACAACAAGCCAAGAGGATATTTTTCAAAAATGCCTAGATTGTACCTGGCAGTGCATTTGAACACAGAGATCAGGAGAGATGTGGTGCAGCTGGTGTGGGGATTAGATAAAGTCCCCCAGGAGCAGAAGAATGAGCAGCAAATGTAAATGTTTCAATCACAGCTCTTGCAGCCAAGCTTGGAGACGGCCCATGTGCACTTCCAGCTGCTCTTCCACCAGCCCTCTGAAGGTGGTAGTGTTCCCTTCTCCAAGCTTGCAGCTCCACATGAGAAAGTTTAAATGCCTTCTTGCTGCAGGGACCAGGAAGAGACGAGCAGGTGGGAGGAAAGAAAACCAACAGAGGGCAGGAAATAATCAACAGAAAATCAACAGCCCTTTTCAGAAGCCACTCTGTGCTGTGCTGGTGAGCTGAAAAATGTCCTGTTCATGCCAGTGGAGGAGGATCTCCACTGTGCGCTGCTGAGGGCTCCTTCTCCCAGGATATTCACTCAATTGTCACTTTTTGGAGCAAAGTGAGGGAGAGACACAAAGATACACAGAACATTTGCTGTGGGTCCAAGGAATAGTGCAGAAGAGAAGATCCTTCTGCTTGGGCCTGCCCATGTCCCACGGAGGAGAAACTGAAAAATAAAGATGCAGTGCAAACGTGTTTAGACCATCTGCACTAATTCTCATTATGGTGATGCATGTAGGGAGAAAAACACTGCATTTTGTGCAGAATGCATTGGAAATGCATTCTGCTTCATTCAGCAGTTGTAAATGACAGGTCTTGTTCAGAATAATCTCTGCTGGATCCTGTAGTATCCCACCTGCTCAGAGGTACAAACCTGCAGATAGGGGTTCTGCAAGCTGCCTTCTCCATTTAGCATAATGGACGTAAATTGCTTAAAAAATGGGGGGAAAAAAAGAAAAAAAACAAAAGAAGAAGACTCTACTGGCAAACCTTCAGGTAGGCAGGGAATCAAAGGAATTACGGAATCAAAGGTCCAAATTCATGGCATAGCAGGGCAGTGCATAAACTTGGCTTCTGAGCATTTCAGTTTTGTGCATATCCATCCTCAGACAGTAGGAAAAGTTTCTGTGATTTGACGATAGCCCATGTTCAGTATTTTGTTGAAAGACATCTGTCAAGGCCATTCCCAATGTTATGGAAACCAGTCTGTGGTGTGCATGGCAGGAAGGAACACATCCAAGATCTGGGGTAATTTCCTGTAAAAGAGTGAGGCACAGGACTGCTGAAACTCTTGAATTCCTGTGTGCTGGTTTGTGTCTGGGACCAGGACAAACAGGACCAGGCCTCTGATGTGGGCAGGAGCCTCTGTGGATGGGGAATGTCTGGATACTTGTGTTTTATGCTAATATTTGCAGAAAAAAATTGCTTAGTAGAGAGAGACTTCTCCAGACTCGAATTCTTCACATGCGCAGAATTTTTTTTAAGCCTTTCCCTGTGTTGTGCAGCACATGAAGTCACCCCTGATGCTTCAGGAGCAAGCCTGAACATCCTGGTCCATATTACCAGCAGCTGGTCAGAGATGTGGTGTGACAGCACCATCCCTTCAATCACACAGTTCTGTGGATGCTGAGATGGCAAATAAAGCTGGGTTGAGGTCACTTTACCTTTTGTTTTGGAAGAAGCAGCAGGGCAGGGTGAGAACCCCAAGTATCTCAATGCTGAAGTGCTTCAGGCTGCTGCAGACAGGGAAAAGTGGCCAGAGATACTTGGGAAAGCCCTGTCCTTGCAATGAGATGTGAGCTGAGAGTTTTCTGGCTGGGGTGATGCTTCCACTCCTAATTTTCCCCTGCTGAAGGATGTCAGTCTGTGAAAGGGCAGCAAACATTGCAAGGACAGGATACACTTTACTAACAATTACTCACTTGTTGTCTTTATTAAATGAAGACAGAGCAAGAAATTTACTTGTAAGTAGTTTGTTAGGGTAAGTTTAAGACAATGCCAGGTACAAAACAAGTTTTCATGTCTTTGCTCACCAGCTCAGCCATTGATCTGAAAGCAGTCGAAACCAAACAAAACCTTGTGATGCTGGCCTCTGAGTGTCTCTCCAGGAAGCAGCTTGAGATGGAGACACAAATTTACCTTAATCACATGCAGAAAACAAAGAAGCAGAAATTACAGCATCACTGGAGTCACTGAGGTATTTTGAGCTGCCTTCTTAAAGTCTTAATAAAAGACGGATAAACAGGTTCCAAAAATATGTGAAACCACCACACCTAAACCCTGGCCCATTCCTAGCATTAAAATGTTAAATTAAACGAAATGTTTTCAAAGGCTTTGAAATGTTTGGTGGTTATTTATATGATGGCCATGCCTTCAAGCCTAGACAAAAATTGAGGTCCCACTGACCATGCCCAGCTCTTGCCACCAAAAGAGTCAGGGCTGTGCTTCCAAAAATGCCAACTTGGTGCACATTTTAAAGCTGGGCTGCAGTGACAGGACAGGGCTTCTGGGACACTGACAGACTCCTTCTCCCATACCTTTCTTCCTTTTCCTACCCCCCCAACAATTTATTTGTTAATGCATTTCCCATGAACACAGTTCCAGACTTGTGGTGGAGCAGCAGGAGGGGAGCAGTGTCAGGTCCAAAATTTTTGTTCTGCTGTAGTTGTGGCACTGCTTTAACCCAAATGGACAGTCTGGGTTCTCAGGAGCACCCCTGGTCATGGGTAATCCCTCCAGGGGCTTTAAGACCTCTGGTCTGTTCACAAAATGCAGGGTATCACCACATCCCCAACTCCTGAAAACCAGGCCTGAATTTTTCCTGTGCTCCTCAGAGTACACTGGGACTGAAACATGAGTTTGTCACCAAGTACTGTCCCAGTTTTCAGTTCATGTGGCTCTGCATGTTGTGGGGTGCCGGTGAACTGCCAGGCTTTGTTGGCATGATCACCTACAAAATGCTGTCGTCTGTGGGGGAAGGAGCAGCAGCTGATGGAATTCCAGGCTGTGTCCCTCTGTGAGGCAGCTCAGTGGTGATCTGTGGAGCAGGGAAGGCTGTTTGCTGTTTGCCCTCCCCTGTCACAGCTGGCAGGGTATGGCAGCTGCAGGAGCAGGAGCCTGGCCCTGGCATCTCTGTCACCCCACAGCCAAAAAACTCAGAGCTTTCTGAGCCCTCACACACCACCCATCTGTCCGACACCTCATGAAGTTAACCCTCAAACCACATTAAACAACTGGAGCAGGGATATTTTGTGCCAGATCCCAGAAGTTTTGTAGATGAAACAAGGCTAAAATAAAATGACTGATTAGATTCTCTTTATCCACTCGAATCTGGGGGCAAAGGTTACTCTGCCACAAGTGTTTATCTTGCTGGTTATGATTCAGCTTGCCAACTGTTGCTGTATGACCAGAACAAATTTACCCTCACAACTAGAGAAGCATTAAGCACCATTTTATCACTCAGATGTCCAAAAATCATGTTTGCTGTTCTAATGCACATCTCCAGTATGGAGGGCTGCTGAACTGATTGGCCTGTCAGCTTTCTGCTTCCCCCATGGGCTTTTCAGCTTCCCCTTCAGAAGAGCTGAACAAACTACTTGACGTATTTAAGGCTGAAATCAAAAACCCAGTGTGGAGGGTGAGTAGTTTGATAAATGTCCTGGAGGGCCCCGGTTGTGCTCGCAGTCTGTGACCGTCAGGCTGGAGCCGTGCAAATGTACCTGAGGTTTAAATAACCCAGATCTCACCGAGGCTGTCTTTGGTTACTGCTTTGCATATTCAGGCTATAAGTGAAGGCAGCTCAGGAGTCACTGGTGCGTGCCTGGTCGAGCCAAACCACCACTGGTACATCCACTGTGCGGGCAAGAGGAGAACCTGGAGCTGGAGGAGGGACCTGCAGACACCTTTCCATCCATCCCTGCTCACAGCAGGCTCTGCCCTGCCAACATCAGCCCTGGCACAGGCAGCCTGGCATGTCAGCAGGAGCCAGGATCTATTTTCATTTCAAATAGTCCCCGGAAATAAATAAATAAAACTTGAAAAGGAAATGTCATCAGAAACCATCCTGAAACAGATAGTGAAAAGTTTTCTTCCTGATGCATGCAAAGTCAATTAGCGGGTTACTAAATACATGCTGGGAGACATCATCATAATAGGAACAATCGGGGCCATTTGAATAGCCAAATATGCTTTTATGCCATATTTGTTTACCTTGTAGAGTGCATCCGTGATATGTATGTAAATGCCAGAGCCTATTTCTTGCTAAGCACTGTAATCCCTCCTGCCCTCAGCCCTCGCTGCGGTTCCTTGTTTGTACCTGTCAAGGGCTGCTGGGACCTACAACTGTTGGTTTAAGCAAATGCACAGCCAACAGGAATATCCTGTTCAGGACAGCGCTCCGAGGAGCCAGTTATATAAACTTAGCTGTGTGCTGCCACAGCAGGCCATTCCCTGAAAAAAAGGGAAAGGCAGGAGACCCTCGCTGGGAGCCTCGCCACTAGACTAGCAGAAACACTGATTTTTCTCCAACAGCATGGGCTGTGAATGGTTTATTCCCAGTTAAAGCCCCAGTCAGTGCAGAGAGACAGGTAAGGTATGAAAATATTGGAGTGCAAGCAAAGGCAGACAAACACAAGGCCTCCAACAAGTCTGGTTCTTGCTTGAGCTGCTTTTTATCAGGGGAACAGGTCAGCATGGCCCCGTAATTACACTCAGCCCTACGACAAACAGACTTCAGCCATGGCATGCAAAGTGAGTGGGAATAGGGAAGTGATCTTTGTTCCTCTTCTAGGTGTAGGAAGCTGAAATGCAGGTAAGTTCTGGCACTATTTCAGCAAGGTGCTTAAGCCTGCATTTAATTTTTAAGCTCTGAAATGCGTGGGTGGGAGCTGGCTCCACCAAGTCAAAGGCAAAACTCACATGAAGTGGGATTTTGCCTTCTCTGACTATGAAAGTGTTTCAGGAGGGAAATAGCTTGCCTCAGGTCACACCGGGAGTCTGTGGCAGAGCTGGGAATTGACGCCAGCTCTCTGGAGTCCCAAACTAGTGCCTTAACCTGTTTTTAACTTACTGCACGCTTCCTCCCAAAACATCATTGGGCATTCTTAGATACACCAGATATCCTGGCACGACTGTAAGCCTGCCACTTGTTTTGGCCAGTTTTGGAGGGCGAGATGAAATATGCTGCTTTCACTTCATTTTCTGAGTGATGTTTGAATATGACACAAACAAACAAATAAACAAACCGAGCTGGGTGCATGCTCATGGAGGACCGCAGTGTGATGTACACCACTGTGCTGCTGTATCAGTGAGCCACGCAGCTAAAAGACAAGATTCTGGTTTATTTAGGCAGTCTGACACTGTATATCGAGCCTCTTTCCTAGGTTTCCAAACTGCAAGGCACGGGATGGCTCAGAAATTTCCTGCACCGCCAGCGGCTCCATGCAGCCAGCTGCGTGCATCGATTCATTTACTCTGGCTTGATCCTGACTTAAATCGGTGCTGCCAGTCTAAACTCCCGGCAAATCTGCCCCTGCACAAACAGGCTCAGCAGGGCTGCCCTGGCAAAGCTGCGGGTACTCGCTGAACATTTTGGCACGGGCAGCTCTCGGCTGCCGCTCGGGCTGGACGGGAGCTCTCGTCTCACCGGGAGAGACCGGGACCGGCAGTCCTCACGGTGGCACTAGAAAACAATTAATCGCGGCTCCACAGGACCATCTGCTGCCGCTGGTGCAGCCCAGCGAGCTCCTCGTGTGCGCTCAGGTCGCGCCGCCTGCCTTGGTCCGCGGCAGGAGACTTTAAGGGTGAAGTCCGCACCTCCTCCAAAGCCCACTCAACGCCTCTGGAATACCCTCAGCATTTGTCATCTAGACAGATGTGAAGGTTGCCTGATCTGTTAATGCTTGGCAAAAGACTTTTCATCCAGCCTCCAAGCACCAGTAGCAGGTACCTCGTGTTAACACCTCCTTTCACGTTCCAGCAGCAATATCTCGTCTTCTTTGCCTTCTATGAAATGCTAGAAATAAAAGGTAAGGAGAAAAAAGAAAAAAAAAAAAAAAAAAAAAAAAAAAAAAAAAAAAAAAAAACCTAAAAAAAAAACCACCAAAAAAACCAAAAAGGTGCAGCCTAACGACTCAAACACCTGGAAACATGATTATTCTCTGCAATCAATTAGTATTGGGGTTCTTCATTCCTGAAAATCAGGTGGGTTTTCCCACCTAGAAAAAAGGCAATAACCCTTCCTTATTTTGCTGGAGACTCAGATAAGACAAATTCTGATCAAGAGGCCTTGATAAACCAGGGACAACTGTGTCTCTGTAAGGTCTGATTCAGCCAGGCCATAAGACACATGAGTAGTGCCTGAGAGGGGATGAGCAAACCTCTGTTAGGTGTGTGCCTGCCAAAACCAGAATGAGAGCTAGAGGTTTTCACAACTGACTGAGGATGCAACAAGGTATGTGCAGGTAGGAGGACAGATGGTTACTCTTGCTTCTGAGAACCAAGCCAAGTCTATCTACAAGATGATCCTCAAGCAATACATCAGTGCAGCTATCACTTTTTGGTTTTCTTCTTCTTCTTCTTCCTCCTCTTTTTTTTTTTTTTTTTTTTTTTTTCCCTGAAATGGGCAAAACACACTACTCTTAAAGAGGGGAAGGGACAGATTGATTTCCTCCAGGGTGTTCATGTTGTCACCGCCATGGGGCCCAGACCACCAGGGACCTTACAAATTCCTACCTCAGAGGTGAATCAGTGGCAGTCAGTCAGTCCTGGGTGGGCAGTTGACCCCTCTGCTGGAGGCAGGCAGTCTTTGAGAGTCAACTTTTATTTTCAAGCATTATCCCCTGTTCATCTGAGTTTTAAACAGGAGCCCCGTACACACACATGTAATAAAAATAGCAAAAAAGAGTTTTAAGAGGACTTTGTATTTTCCCATTTAGGGTCAGTGTGTGTGAGGTAGTGCCCTTTCAACCCAGGTGGTGCCTGGAATAGTGAGGAATGCCATGGGCACCCCAGAAATGTGGCAAATCCAAAGATCCCAAAAGAGGCACTGGACTGCAATGACCCCATACCCCAGGGCAGCAGGTGTGTAAGGGTACAGCCTTAACAGGACACTATTTTCTCACTCACACGTACATGGAAATGTAACAGCATTGCAAAAGCAGTGTTTAATTGCAAGGCACAAATCCCTTCCAAAAGCAGAGTTTAACTTCCCCGCCAAGAACATGTGTATTTTGTACAGATTTAATTACATGATACAGGAAAGGAAAGATTTGCCCAGATAGTATGGTGATGAGTGCCATAGAAATGCCTATAAGTAAATAAAAACACAGAGTGAACCCAGACATCTTCAACACAGTTTGAGAGGGAACCTTCCCCCTCAAAAAAACCAAACCAACCCAAAGAATAAAAAAGGCTCTGCCTGTCATTCCCTACTCACTCTCTTATTTTAAAGAAAGAAGAGATCACCACCACCTCTTTTTGACACAGGACCCAGTGCTCATTTGGGCTCACTCAAGTCAAAAGTCACAAGGTGGGCACATCTTTATTTGCATTCTCTGGTGTCTCCTTCCTGCTGCTTCTCATCACCTGCTCATCACCTGAGAACATATTTGTGCATACTAAATAATGAGCATTGCTGGGAACCTCGTGAACTTCTATGTCATTTGAATTCAGAGAAAAAAAATTAAAAAACTGAGCTTTCACACACCTCCCAGGTTGAAAACCATGACCACATTATACATTTTCTTCATTGTAATAAAGGAAACAAGATGAGGCCCTACAGGGGCCTGAATGGTGATGTGTGGCTTGCTTTTTCATTGCACCCCACAGACATGAAAAGCACTTGCCAAGCTGCTGATCGAGGCCCCCTTGTCTCTTGGTTTCTGATTCCTTTTGTGTTTTTCAGTCTTTCATCTCAATTTCTCTGTTCATTCACAAAGTGTTCTGTCATTTTGTTCCCACCACAGGGCTCCAAGGACTGGGTCTTTATGAACAGCACCCAGATGTAAAGTGAGAGCCCCATCTCCCAAACAAAATTATCAGCCTGGCTCCACAGCAAAATTGCAAATTCCCTTGCAACAAACTGGCAATGTTAAATTCACTGCAATCACAGTGTGGGGGACAGAGGGAGGAAGAGAAGAAGGGAGGGCAGGGTTGGACTCAGGGATCTCAGAGGTCTTCTTCTCCTCTACAGTAATGATTCTGTGAAAGGGAAGGAAGGAAGGAAGGAAGGAAGGAAGGAAGGAAGGAAGGAAGGAAGGAAGGAAGGAAGGAAGGAAGGAAGGAAGGAAGGAAGGAAGGAAGGAAGGAAGGAAGGCCCACCATACTTCAAAGAAGTATCATCTGCTGTTGACCAAAACAGCTCTGTATTTGAGACATTTGTATATGAAGGCAGAGGAAATCAGGGCAGCTGTTACTCCATCAGGCACTGCTGAGCCATTTTGGCTGCCTGTAAATTTTCTTCCTACCAACCTCTTTCCTCTTTTCCCATCCCTGCCTTGGGAGCCATGCAGGCACTGACAGAGTGGACCCTGTGTGCCTCCAAGTGCTGTTAGTCCTGCCTGGGAAAAGAGAGTCACAGTGTTTGTCCTGGGAGTTTGTCTGTCTGCTGTCACCTTGCTCCTGGTAGCCAGGCAGTGCAAAGCTACAGGCAAGGAAAGACTGAAAAAATCTGCTGAGTGACTTCCCTGTGCTTCCTTCCCTGAGGAAATTCATGCATCAAGTTTTATGTATGATATACATCTGCAGAGGAAGAGATTTCTCTCTTGTGCTTCTGTGCTGCCTAGTGGGATGTTGTTCATGGACAGTCAGTATTTATGTCAATTACTAACTTGGACAGAGTTATTAAATGTAAACTGTGGCACCTTATGTTTAGCACAAAACAAAATGCTGGGAGAAGCCAGTCAGAGAAAACCTCTGACTTAACACAGTGGTTTGGCCAATGTTTAAATCATTCCTTTGCTCTGTATTCTCCCATACCTCCCTTCCCCCTGCCTCACTTCCCCCCTCCTTTGCCTTGTTCACACACAGCTTCCAGTGCTGGACCCTAAAGATTCGGATCTTAAACTTTTTCAAAGTGCTACCTATTTATATATAATGCTTTGGATTTGCTTATGCAGTTCATTTGCATAGCCCCAAATCAGCATAAACCCTAACCTCATCTCACCAAGGGGATTTACCTGCAACCAAATGAATTTGGTTTGTTAATGAAGTAGTCAGATTCCCAGACAGCCCTGATATACCTTGATCACTTCTTAGAAAGAGATTTCTCTCACCTGGAATGAATTTCAGTACCCAGTACAAAGGGACACTGCATTTTTGACACTTGCTGCTCAAGACCTAGGACTAAACAACATGGAAAGACAGGCAGAAGCAGGGTTTTGAAAGTGTAATCAAAGAGAAAAAAACTGGAGTTAGATTTGAGCCAATAAATATTGCTGTGGTCAGTTTCCCTCTCCACGTAACAGTAAACATAACAGCAGCAAATACACAAACCCCACAATTATTAATAATGCCTCAGTAATAAAGCTGTACAAATAAATGATGAGTTATTCCAACCTGTGTGGATGTTTAGGTACATGAGCTGGAAAACACTTTGACAAACAGTGTACTCATGAAACTTTGCAAGAGGTAACAAAGAAAATCCTGAAAATTGTTTTTTCTGTTTTGAATAAAATTTGAAGAAACACCTCCCCTTAAAAAAAAAAAAAAAAAAAAAAAAAAAAAAAAAAAAAAAGGGGGGGGGGGCGGGGTGGGGGGAGGGGGGAGATTGATGGGTAGGGGCTTCTCAGATGTCCTGGAAATAAAAAAAAAACCCAAACCAGTAAACCAAAACATCATGTAAATATTGACCAAAATATCATATTATGCTAAATATTCTGGCATTCTTCCAGTCTACAGTAGACTAGATTAACTCATCCATATGTAAAAATCTCGTATTTACTTTCTCCTCACAAATTCATTAAAAACAGAACCAAAGTCAAATCAGCCTTTGGTAGTACACCACAAATTCAAGGCTGAGTTAGAGCCAGAGGTTAGATCCTTTCCTTTTCTGCAGTGTGTAGGAAAGGGGAAAGAGTAGGAATCCAAAAGGCAGCAGCCTCACAGACTACAGAAAATGAACACCTTTTTTCTTTTCCCCCCTACCACCTATATTTTTAGGCCAGTTCATAATTAATCACAGAACTCTTTGCCACAAGGTCCCTCAGAAGCCAGAAGCTCAGGAAGGCACCAAAGAGGATCAAATATTTATTAAGTAAGTGGAATCTGCAGAGCTACAGCATAAAATAAACACTAGTTGGAAAGGCATCTATGCTTCTCAGGCTCCTGAGCTTGAACAAACCTGTAATCATCAGAGCTCCCTGGAAGGGAATTTTCCAGGGAGAACAAAGTGGGATCACCTTCGAGATGCCCATCACAAGGCCACTTGTGCCTTTCAGCCCCATTTCTGGCCAGTGGCTGGAACAGAACACCCATGGCCAGAAAGAAGTGGCCACTGCCCTGCCCTGCTCCTCTGCTACTCCTCTGCACCACAGTTACAAGTGGGTCTCTTTGCACAGGAAGCCTTGGCAGTGAGTTTTACACTGTGAACGTGGGAGCCTTAGCAAAGCAAATGCTGGTTAGAAGGTGTTTGCAGAAGGAAGGTAGTCAAACATCTTGTACAGGTGACAGCAGCATTGTAATATCCTCTAAAGCTGCAGAGTGCATGAACAGTTATTGGGGAGGCAGGAAGGCTGAAAGTGGCGAAGCTGTTTTGCTTTCCACTGGAAAGCATTTTGATATTTTGAAACACGGAATAATAATCTGCTGCACAGACAACGAATTCAGCCATCCCTTGTCAGCCAGGGTAGTCTGTTGCTGAAACAGTGTGATGTGGGAACTGAGAATGGACAGCCAAGCCTTCTACATCCCAGTGCAAAGACAAATGCATCCCTTTGGGCAGCCCCATTACATTGCCAACAGCATTATTGAATCAGTATGTTTCAAGTCTAAACACAGGATAAAACCTCCTCCAGAGCTTGGAAAGTAAATTCCAGCATGGTTCAGTAATTGCCATCAGTGTTGCCCCTAGTACTTTATCAACATACTAATTCACAATAATAGTTTTTATCGGAAAAGAAGAACATAAAACAACAGGTGCTAAGCCCCCAGAAGATTCCCCAAGGAGGAAGACCCTAGACGAGATTTGGACACTGAACAGTGCTGACACCATGTCACCCCCCCAGAGGCCTGGTGTGTGAAATCAAACTCATGCAGGAACCTCAAGAAGCAGCTTTCCTCATGTGAGAAAAGCCCTCTCTGCAGAATTTCTACATGGCAGGAAGTGCAGGGTGGACTCAGTGGCAAAAGCACATGGATAGGTTTTCCCATGTGGAAAATGCAGGTCTGGTTCCTCAGGCCAGCCAAATCAGAAAGTCTTCCCATGCCTTTCCAGGGCTGGAAGGGCAAAGCACACCAAAGATTCTGCTCCTGCCAGGGTTCCACAGGGCTCCATCCTCTGCCCTATGCTCTTCAACATCTTCATAAATGACCTGGGCACAGGACTGGAAGGGACACTGAGCAAGTTCACAGACAATATGAAATTGAGAGGAGCAGCTGAGTCCTTTGGGGGTAGGGAGGCCCTGCACAGAGACCTTGACAAATCAGAGACCTGTGCAATCAACTTTCATATGGAATTTAATGGGTGAAAGTGACAGATTCTGCACCTGGGATGGTCCTGGGGCTCCTGGTCAGTGGCCAGCTGGACACGAGCCAGCAGTGTCCTGGAGCCAGGAGGGACATCCCTGTCCTGGGGGCACAGGCCCGGCATGGCCGGCCGGGCCAGGGAGGGATTGTCCTGCTCTGCGCTGGGCCGGGGCAGCCTCACCTGGAATACTGGTAGCCTCACCTGGAATACTGCAGTTCTGGCATCACAACATAAAAAGGCATTAAAGTGTCAGAGAGTGCGCAGAGGAGGCCACGGGGATGGTGCAGGGCCTGAGGGGAAGCTGCGTGAGGAGCAGCTGAGGGCGCTTGGTTTGTTGAGATGGAGGAGAGTGAGGGGAGGCCTCACTGCAGCTCTGCAGCTGCCTCATGAGGGGAAGAGGAGGGGCAGGCACTGATCTCTGCTCCGTGCTGAGCAGGGACAGCATCCATGGAATGGCCTGAAGTTGTGTCAGAGAGGCTTAGGTTGGGTATTAGAAGAAGATTCTTCCCCCAGGGGGTATTTGGCCACTGGAACAGGCTGCCCAGGGAACGGGCATGGCACCAAGCCCGGCAGAGTTCAAGAAGCATTTGGACAATGGAAGCTTTTGGGCACATGGTGGGACTCAGGGGTCATTCTGTGAAGGGCCAGGAGTTGGACTTGATGATCCTTGAGGGTCTCTTTCAACTCAGCTTATTCTGTCATTCTGGGACACGCACAAACAGACTCTGAGCACCATCGAGGAGGCTCCCAGTAAAGGAACCCCTTTGTGCTGGTGGCGTGGCATTTCCTGCGAGGTCTTTCCTAACTGCTGCGGCAGTAGTGGGGTAAATCATTCTGGATAACTGTGGGATATCTGTTCTTAAAATTAAAGGCCTTAAACCAAATAACACAGGGAAGCTGGATTATTTTGTTGAATAAAGCCTGAAAGTTTAACAGTGGAGAACTTGAATGGCAAGATTTAAGCAAGCCTTAGCTTGTGCTTGATAAACAAGCACGCTGTACCCAAAGCAAAACCATGCAAAACTTTTCAGGGTTGCAGCAAGATGGCTGCGGTGATAGCAGCACATGATTACCCTTCTGCTCACCCAGGTTTCACAGTGAAAGCAGCTTGGCGTGTTCCGTGTTCCCTACAACTTCTTCTTCTTAATTAGCAAGTCATGAGGTTGACCCCAAGCTAGCCAGGTCTGTGTGAAAATCACCATCTTGGTTACAAAAGAAGTCACAGCTCCAAGAGTACGGAAAACATTACTGAAGGGAAAAGGTGCAGCTGTGTAATGCCTCTTGTGAGCAGCTATTAGGGCTGCCTGTCTCCTGTAAATCTCTGGGAATGCATGCTCTAAATATAGAATAAACATTAATAAAGCACAAGCCACTTTTTCCCCTCCCGTCTTTCACACCATTAAGGTTCAAGCCTTGAGGGCTCACAGGTAATGCATCCAAAGGTGAAAAAGAGACTAACAGATACCTATATGCATCCAGGGTGGAGAACAAGGCTGCAGATACACCATCACCGCCCACTTCCACGCCACAGAGACAATTTCTGCGCTCAGTGGCAATGCCTTCAGCAGTAATGAAAATGTTCCCCTGGTAAAGTCACGGCAAGAGCGAAGGGCAGACAAAACGTGAGTCATCCAGGTGTACGGCAGACAGGGGAATGTGGGTGTGTTCCCCTGTGGCTCCAAGCCAATGTGACCTCAATTAAATTTCGGTGAATGATGGGCCTTCCCCTCTTTTAAGTACACACTCATCTCTCTTGGTGTCCAGAGATACATCCACCGAGCCTAAATACAGCAGTTTAATCTGGGGTGCTCTCCTGGCAAGCCTGAGTCAACACGTGGCGGTGCTGGTGGTGGTGGTGGTGGTGTTCCTCTTCCTCTCCATATCAGTTTTGCTCACCATACCTTGAGTTTACTTCCTCCTACCAGCTCTTCTACAACAGCCAGTTCCCTGCCCAAGTCCTACTCAAGTGGTGTAACCACTGCTCTGTCTGTCCCCAGCTTGCAAACCATTCCTATTCTGCTGCTTTTGAGCATGCAACCCAATTGCACTGAGGGGAGGAAAGCCCAGGGACAGACACAAGTTAATTTGGAAATTCTTATACTCAAATGCTGTTAAAAGTGCCTGCCAGGGACTCCAGTGAAAGCAGGCTAGCTCCAAGATCCAGCACACTCCCATAGGAAACCTGTGTAAACTAATTCTGTCGAACCGTTAGCACTCGGGGTGATTAACCGCAGCAGTCTCTGATCTTCCCTTATTAAAGAGAAGGAGAATGAAATTCACTGATTCATATCAGCTTAATATAAATCCTTGTGAGATTTGCCGTTGAGTTCAGCTGCGGCAGGATCTGGTAGCCACCACGAGGGATAAGAAAACTCTCTCGCAAGTAGCCCTCCATGTGACAGGGGGTGGCTGAAGCCACTTGTGCTGGGTCACAGTCAAACCCAGGCTCCCAGGCCATGGTGTGCAGCAGACAAGTGCATGGCAGCTGCAGCTCTGAGAAGGTTTTTTACTCTGGTGCCACTTTTGAATACTTGGCATTCGGCAGGCAGGCATGTGCCATCTTGTTTTAAGCAGCTCCATCTCTACATGCTGAGCGTGCTCCAGAGAGATTTGGGCTAGGGGTGAGCAGGATTAAGGATGGCTGTAGTTTGACTGCAGAGATAACTCTGTGCCGCAAGAGATTTTGCCTTCAGTAGCTGAAATAGTGCTCTGGGGCAGCTCAGGAGGTGCTCACCCCATGTCATAGAGGCCACCCCTAATAACCTCAAACCCTGACTTTTAGATGCCCTAGCAAAGTGGCACATGTACAGCTTTAGCAACGCTAAACAAATCTTGTTTTTCAAGACATACTTACAAGACTTCTCGGTGTTTTACATATGTTTTTATGAGATACGCTTTTTGATACGTGTTGTTCCACTTCATCCATGTGCAATCCTGCACCTTAGTGCAACTCCAGGATCGCAGACACTATGAAACAGGTGGCAAACACAACATGCTGTTTCCAGCTCAACTTACCAGAGTGCTGCTCATTTCAGTATTTCCCCCAGAGACCTCCTTAAGAGTAAGGACTGCCCCCCATGTGTTGAATGCTATATGGCAAAAAGTGAGCTGTTGGCTCCTGTCCTCCCAAAAAAGTATATGAGTAGCAATTTGGAAATGGTTAAAGACACAGCAGCATTTCCTTTTAAATACAAAGTCACAGTCCTGTCTCTTTCAGTCTGGAAATTCATACACGATGAAAGCTGGGTTAGGATCAGGGAAAAAAAGGGAATTAAAAAAAAATAAATCAAGTGGAATAGGGAACAATGCCCTGTTTCAAGAATGCCATTGTTCATGCAATTAGAAACCTAGGGTCCATAAAAACATCAAGCGAAAACTGAAGCTGGCTGAAGCAGATAATGCCTTACTAAGTGCTACAGTGCCTTACCAAATTCTTAAGGGTGCATAATGACAGAATGCTTGAAAAGCAAAAGAAACCAGTTTTCCAGATGAAAGATTCAGATTTCAGTACTTACAGATGTGCCAGAACATAGATCTTAGACATATGTAAGAGGTTTTGAATGGCAGCCGTACAAAGGAGATCCTACACCTACCAAGCGTGCCCTGGCATTATCGGATGGGACAACGACATTTCAGGCCCTCAGCACACGCCAGCTTCTATGCTGACCTTCAATGCTGGATCTCTCATCCAGAATTCACAGGCAGAGCAGCAGAGGAGGTAAAAAAATGCCTGGTTTAATTGTAAAAAAGTTTTCACATGGAAAAAGCTTCAGATAAAGGATGACTCATAACTTTAATTTAGCTTTAAATGCTTGCTATTTGCAAACCAAACAAGACATTCCCTACTCCCTGTGTTACCTATAAACCAAATCAACAAAGATAGCTTTCAGTTGAACAAAGCATGCCTAAGTGATAAGGGGTGAGAAATATTTTCTGCATCATTATATTACTTACACAAACTGAGGGAGAAATAGCAAGGGTCCCCACTCAAACACCACATTGAAATGTGAACTTTAGTAGCATTCCAAAGGCACATTCGGACAAAAAAAATTGATATTGCCACTTTTGTTTTAACTACTACAAAGATACAAAAGCCTCTTGGCTGCTTTTTTTTCTTTTTTTTTTTTTTTTTTTCCCCCTCAGCTTTATCGGGCACCACATACACCCAAACTCCTAGCTGACAGACATTACAGATCAGCTGAAGAGGAATCGCTTCTTCCCTTTCATTGAAGAGTAGTGAGAAAACCAGATCCTATTCACCCGGCATTAATGTGGAAATCATCTGTTTGCTACACGTTCTGTAAGGCAGCTGGAACAATGAGGTCCCGAAGGAGAAGCACCACGGGGCTGGCGATGACCCGGGGCGGGCTCACCGCCCCCAGAGCTGCGGCGCGGCACGCGCCGCTGGAGGGACGCCGGGGACCTCGCAGCTACACGTCCTCATTCCCTGCATGGTCAGCCTTCCCCGGCTACGTGTGCATTCCTGCAGGAATCCTGGCTCTTCATTGAGTGACTGGGTTCCCAGGACAGAGCAGGTTTCAAAAGAAAACTCCGTGCGGGTGATGGTTAAGCGGTGTTTTGTGCACGCGCCCTTTATTCTCCGAGCCGGGTTTAATTCTTTGCTCGACATAGAGTTTTCCTTTGCTCACACTGAGGTGGTTACACCGGCTTGCCTAAGAAATCCAAGGCAATGAAGATGGGAATCCTTCATTGCTGAAAAGACTGCTAAAAAAAAATATTCTAGGATTTGTTATCATCAGATGCACAAGGTCTTATGTCCTCAACAGAACTATGTGCTCTAAAAAATCATTTAAACTGAGTTACTTTAAAAATGGTAAATTACAGTTTTACCCATGCAGGTGAGATAAGCAGCAACTTGACATCCAGAGCAAAAACTTTCCATACACCTTTTTCCCTAAAAAGAGATGTTACATCAGCACTGCGCTTACACAATCCTGTCTTTCAGAATCTTGAAACTACAAGCATTTGCCACCACCCCCTCCTTGCCTTGGTAAACTCAACCACCAGCAAATACCTAACAAACTTTCTTTGGCCATGTCCATACACAGAAAAAAACTAGAGCAACAATTCAGATAAAATATTATAGGTTTATTTAAAACTTATTTTCACCTTGAATATGCAAAATACAAATTCCAACAAAATGTTCATTATTACTTCGTAGTTTACAAATATACAAAATAGAAGTTTGCTTAAATTTATATTACATATTTATTATGTAAAGAACTATATAGAAAACATTTGTTCTGCTTAAGGCATATTTGGGAATAAACCATTGTACAAACTATTGCACATCGAAACCACAGTGCATTACAGACTGTCTGCATAAAGTTATTTTCTTAACAAAAAGATAAACCAGGGTTATTCACCTGATTTAGGTCATAATTGGCAATCGGAAGATAAAAAATAGTTCCTTGTCAGATATGCAGCAGTTTGAGAACTTTGGCTTCCTGTTTTGGTACCTCTAGAACCAACAGTCACTAAGCACCATGAAATAGGCTTTTAAAATATAATTCTGTACCTGAATTTTTCCTCCTCTTTTAACATTGTAATGGCTTTTAGAAGGAAAAAAAAAAAAAGAAAGTACAAGATGACATGTACATCTAATATTGCATTGAAAGGAAATTAAGGGAATGTAATTTCCCTGTGTAATATCCCCACCCTCCGAACTACAAGCAGTCTGTTTAACCCTGATATCCGTGACTTCCAGTCACTCCTTGGCATTCTGTAGTCCAGAAATAATTCAAGTTGGATTTACAAATGGAATGATAGAAGATCCAGTCATTGACCCCAACGTCTTTGGTTCTCTTAAGTGTATAACTATAAAAAAAGAAAGTTGCAATGTCCGTATGCAGTTATCCCTCTTTTCCACTCTTTGGAAGACTTCACCTTGATTATCTGTAGTGCTTAAAATGAGTTCTCCCCGTCTTGTGGAAGACAGTCCTTGTGCTGTAAATACTGAATCTCTGCGGCAGTCGGGGGAAAGATCCACTGCTTTCCCAAATCAGAAGTGCCTCTTCATGTGTAAGGCGAGGTGGTCCGACCTGGAGAAGGCTCTGTCACAGCGCTGGCACTGGAAAGGGCGGTGGCCTGTGTGTTTTCTGTAGTGACGAGTGAGTTCATCAGATCGGGCAAACTTCCACCCGCAGCCTTCCCAGTCACAGTGATAAGGTTTCTCACCTGTGAAAAAAAAAAACCCAAAAAACAAGAAGTGAAACACATGAGTTAGGGTTTTCGGGTTTTTTTTACGGCTAACACTTGTAGCACCTACTTTCAATCAGTTGTCCTAGATAAAACAAAGGGTGGTCAAACACAATGAACTTCACGAAGCAGTTGCAAACAAACTACAAAGACTAAAAGAGCAAAGCTGTCTTTTCAAGATGTACAGATGCTATGAAATGCTACTGTCACTTAAATCTTCACTAAAACGCTTGTTTTCACTGCCTTGCACATGAGACTTCAGAGCACCTGAGTGTGTATTTTTGCTGGTGGTGTTACACAATCAAATACCAACCAGAAATAGCTCAGCAGACAACGTATTTAGATAATTGTAGGTCTCAAGAATGAAAAAACAGCCGGAAACTGTTTTCATTAGCTCAGCCTGATTAAGGACTCAGTCTTGCTAGTGTCTTCATTATACAAAAACTACTGTTGATGGCAAGATGAGCTTCCCAACAATTACAAACTCCCTGTCCTACACATCCTGGGGATGGTGCTGACTGGCTTGGAGCAGATGTTCACTGATCACTTGCCCAATTTTTTTCCGCCTTTCTGCCATTACCTGAAGACGTAGCCTAATTACTGCAGAGCCAGTGTATTTTCCCTTTCCCATCTCCCCTTCAGGAGAAAGTTTTGAATCAGGTTCACAACCCAGGGATTCAAATTATGCAAATTCCCAGGTTATTTAGTCACTGTTACGGAATGCCCATGCTGGCGAAACCCGTGTGCTGTACCTGCTTTCACAAGCTCAGTTATTGCAACTCTACACTCAGCTGCGAAGTTAGAAACTGGGCTCAGACACAGACTTTGGGCATATTTTATTCCAATTCTAGCAGTGGACAATCGATAGTTAAACTCTCCTGGTGGAGGGGGAGATATTCTACAGGTGGTTGAAGCACCCCATTGGCACTGCCAGCAAAGCTGAAAGCCCCTGCTCTTCAGGGAATCTATCTCCGTTTTCCCAAGAAGGGAACAACAGGTTGCAGAAGTGCACAACCTCTTGCCCTACAGCCAGGAGAGGAGTGCATGTGCGAAGCATTTAACCATCAGCAAAGAAAGTAGTTATCTTCAAGAGAGGGCTACTGCCTTTTCAGAAGTGGGGCAACACAATGCAGAGCAACAAATCCCAGCCGGCTTCCAGCTACCTGCTAATTAGCTAGCCACAGAGCAAGAGAGAAGTAACAAACTCTGACTTGGCAAGAAACCCACCCGCTCCCACATCTGAGTCACTCTGAACCATTAAGCAAAATGTCAAGCCAGTAAGGGAAGACTGCTCAGGACTTCACGTAGCCAAGGGGGGAGGAAAAAAAAAGCCCGGAAACCCAGCAAGGAAAAACCTTGTTGCTTTTAACCCTGCTCCTGTGCTCACACCCTTCCACTGTCCGAGGGGGTCACACCCCCGTGCTCCTCAGGCCAGGACATCCCCCTGACCCCGGCGCTGGCACTTACCTGTGTGGGTTCTCAGATGCGCCTTGAGATGAGAGCTCTTGGTGTAGGTTTTGCCGCAGCCCGCATAGTCACAGGTGTGTGTGGCCGTCCTTTTCCTAGGCCACGACCGGCGTCCCCTCTTGGGCTTGGTCTCCTCAGGCAGGCAGCTCCCCGGCGGCATCAGCTCTAGAGGCGGACAGGGAGGAGTGAGCACGGCCAGCGCCCAGCCGGGACATCCGCTCTCCCAGCACCGCGGTCTGGACTCACCTTGGTACTGGAGCGCGCCGGGAGAGAGCTGCTCGGGCAGGAAGGTGGGGTAGCCAGGAGCCGGGGGGTACCCCGGGGGCAGCGGCGGGTGGCCCAGCCCCGGCGTGGCGGGGAGACAGTCTCTGCCGCTCAGCATCTCCTCGGGCCCCAGCGACGGCGTACTCCGGGCGGGCAGCGGGCGGCTGCCCAGGGCGAAGTCGTGCTGGGGGGCTCCTCGGGGGCTGCTCCCGTGCGGCGGCGGCGGGGCCAGGGTGCACGGCGGCGCGGCCTCCTGCTTGATTTTGGGGCACATCCGCGGCAGGGAGGTGTAGGGCGCGCCGGGGCCGTCGGCGCCGGGCGGAGGGGCGGCCGGACCGCTCTTGGGGCTAAGCCCCGGGTGGCTGTAGTCGCCCACCGCCTTCACCACGAACTTGCCCTGCAGGCTGCCCAGGGGCGGCAGCGCGGCCGGCGCTGGCAGGTACACCGCGTCCAGGTCTGGCCGCATCAGCTCGGCCACGAAGCCTCCCGAGGGGGACACGTCGGTGATGTCGGCCAGGTTGAAGGGCGCGGCGGACCCGGCGGCGGGCGCTCCGTCGCAGCCGCCGCCGCCGCCGCCGTAGAGGAGACCGGCGGGCTCGGGCCGGGGCAGCGGGTAGGCGAAGGGCCCGGCGGGGCAGGGGCTGGCGGTGGGGGCCGGGGTGGCGGCGGGGGCCACCACTATGGCGGCGGCGGCGGGCTCCTGGTGCATGAGCGAGTTGGAGAGGATGAAGTCGAAGTCCAGCAGCTCATTGAACTCCTCGGCGTCACGGCGGGGCCCGAGAGCGGCGGCGCCTTCCAGCTCCGACGGCGGCGTCTCCACCGGCCGCGCCGACAGCGCCGGCGGCGGCCGCTTCAGCTGCGACAGCTCCTCCCGCCAGCGCTGCGGGGACATTCGCACGGCTCAGCCCCGGCCGCATGGTACCGCGCCCGCCCCGACGGCCCCCGCCCCGCCCGTTCCCGTCCCGTCCCGCCCGGTCCCGTCCGTGCCGCGGCGCCGCGGCGCCGATACTCACGTTGCCGGGGCCCGCGGGCCGCGCCGCCTTCTCGCGGCCCGCGGCGCCCGCCGCGAAGGTGGCGATGGAGGGAAGGAGCGTGCCGCTGAGCGCCATCTCGCACTCGCCGGGGGGCTGCCTGCGGTGGGGAGACACAGCGGAGTCAGCCGGCGGCCGGGCAGGGAGGGGAAGGAGGGAGGGAAGGCGGCAGCCGCACCCGGCACCCACCGCATCCGTGCCGGGGCGTCCCGCCGAGCCGCCGCCGCCGCCGTGGTCCCGAGCGCCGGCGCGGAGCAGAGGGAGGGGAGGCGGCACGGACGCGCCGTCCAGCCGCGCGGAGCCGGCGCAGCGCCGCCGCCGGGGCGGTGCCGCGGGAGCGCCCTGCTGCTGCTACTGCTGCTTCTTCTTCTTCTAGCTCGGCGCTGCGCGGAGCGGGGCGCGGGGCGCTAGCGGCGCCGCGGGGACGAGGAAGAGGAGGAGGAGGCGGCGGCCGCCGCCCGGCAACGCGGCTCCGGCACCGGCAGGGCGGCGGCGCGAGGCGTTTCCCGAGGAGCCGCGGCCATGTGGGGAGCCGGGCAGGACGGACGGGGCGCGGTGGTGCCAGTGAGGAAAGAAGGGGTGGATGGAAGGAGGGATGCGCCGGGCGCGCTCCGCCGCCGCCGCCGCCGCGCCCCGCTCGGCACTGCGCGCTCCTGTCGCCGCCGCTCCCTCTTATCACCTCACTTCGCGGGCGCACCGCCCCCGCCGCCATGGCGACGGCGACAACAAACGGACATGTGGGGAGAAGGGGGGGACGGGGCGGGACGGGTCCGGGGAGCGCACAGAAAGAGCGGGGGCTCCGCCCCGAGCGCCCCGTGACGCGGGCGCGGGCGGTGACGCGGGCGCGGGGGGGCGGGACACGGGGACACGCGCCGGGGATGCCCGCGCGCCGCGGGGGCTCCCGCACCGGCGGCGGGCTGGGAACTCCCGTCGGGAATGGTCGGCCCCGTGTGAGGAAGGGAAGGAGGTGGAAGGGAGCATCCCGAGCGGCCGCCGGGGCGCTTTGCCTGTCCGCCTTCCGCTGCATCTTCTTACTGTTTTTAGTTTTCTTTAGTTTTTATTTCTTTAACTTTTTTTTCTTTATTTCTTCCCTACTTTTTATTTTCCCCTTTTTCTTTTTTCCCCCCTCCTTTTTTGAATTTTATTTTTTGTTTTTTTGTTTTTTTTTTTTTTTTTTTTAATTTTAGTCCTTTTTTCTTTCCCCGTTTCGCTCATTTCCCGAACCGCCCGACGGCGCGGTCCTTCACACGGCCCGTGCCATCCCTGGGCTATTCTCGACTCCTCCATCACCGGCACCCGGCGGTCCGGGGAGCCCCCACTAGCGGCGGTGCCGAGGGCGCGTTGGGTGCGAAGCTGGGAAGTCAGTAAAACAAAAACAAAAACAAACAAAAATTAAAAAAAAATAAAATTCAAGAAAACTACAAAACAATCCCCAAATTTAGCGCAGCCCCGCGGGGAACCGCAGAGAACGGCACGGGCTCCTCCAGAGGGCAATGGCGAGCCGGCGCCGCGCCCCGGCGCCGCGCAGCCCCGACGGGCTCCCGACGGGCTCCCGATGGGCTTCCCGATTTCCTCCGTCCCGCCCCCCGTGCGGCGGGGAGTCCCGGTGGGCCATGTCCCCGCTCCTCCGGCGCTGTCCCGGTCCGAGAGCGGGGTCTGCGGGCCGTCCCCCCTCGGCAGCCGCCCCGCTGCCCCCCGGCGCCGCCGGCCGCTCTCCAGAACTGGTCGGGCCGGAGGGGTGAAGTCCCAGCTCTGCGTGATTTGCAAACATAGTAACTTTAGGATGACTAAATTAAACCCTAAAATAATAATAAAATGCCGGGCTTTATTTTGCCGGACCGGTTTTACCGGTTTTGTGTTATGAATGTTAATTATTAATAACTTTGGCACTAAAAAGCAGAGTGTTGTTTTTTGGGTTTTTTTTTGGTTTTTTTTTTTTTTTTTTTTTTTTTTTTTTTTTTTTTTTTTTTTTTTTTTTTTTTTTTTTTTTTTTCTCAAAGTCCGTGTCTTGGCAGAGGATGTGCCAGGAACCACAGGTACAAAGAGGATTAGTGTGGGGAGAGGAAGGCTGGTGAAATATAGGACAATGTCCAGAAGGGAAGGGAGGCACCTTCCCCGTTCAGGGGTGCGGGGCTGGGGGTCTGCTCAGCCCCTCAGAGCAGGTCCCAGCTGTGACTCCCAGGCAGGGCTGGTGCTCTTAAGACTCTCTGAGTCTTAACTCAGAGTATCTGAGTTGAGTATCTGAGTTATCTTAACCACTCTGAGTATCCAAAGTGAATACAAACAGATCCAAGCCTCCCTTCTAGCTTAGTCTCAGGAGAAAGCCCCTGATGTGGAGCTTTGCAGCTCTCTGAACATTCCTTCTCCATCAGTTGTTTTTCATTTGTTTCCTCTCACTGTAAGTTTGTTAATTTACAGATCTCCCAAGCAATGCAGCATTTTCCTGGTCCAGATTTCTAACTTGGGATCACTTGAGGCCAACATCAAAATTAAAATCACATCCCTTATTAGAAATAGGAGAACAAGAATGCTTCAGAAGCAGATAAGTGATCTGATATCTTTGAAATAAATGCCAGAACTTCATGGGTTCCAGGAAGAGAGGTTTTGAATATTGCGGACTGAAATAAAACAGGTTTGCTTTTACAATCTTTCATTAAAATATATTTGATTGCCATGTTTCTGGATAATTCAGGCAGACACGTGTGAGGTATGTGTAAATTTCCTGTTAAAAAGATGTGGCCCACTTTCATCTGAGTCTTGATTTTTAGTTGTGTAAATGTTGGCAGGGTGCTTAAAAAAGTGGATGTTTGCAGGAATTGGTAAGTCCATCGACACCTGCACTTGAATATCCCACATAAAGATCAACACATTCTTTTTTTCACTAATGAATCACAATAGTGATTTCCTCCCTTAGATGATAAGGACTGAGATTTAATGGTCCCAAGAGTGGAAATTAAATGCATGAAGTTTGCAACTGCTTACAACTCATGCCTTCCCAGCCTACACAGCAACCTAAATGCTGTTTTCTTGGGACAGATTTATTTTAACATGCCTTTTGTCGCCAGCTGACCATTTCTCCCATGTCTCAGTTTGCTCCAAATTTCCCAATTTTCTCTAAAACTTTCCTTCCACTAACTCAGAACACAGCATGTTTCTGTGCTGTTCAAAGCCGGCTTTGGGAATTGCCTAACTCAGATAGAGAATTGCACAGAATTTGTGTCCCCTCTTGCCTTGGGATGTGCAATGACATTTTTCCAGATGATGCTGTGCTGGGACAGAAAGGAGTCTGCTGCAGCCCTCGCTGCTGGCCTCTGTGTGTTCCTCTCCCTCCCTAGGTGGAAGGAGGAGGTTTCCTCCACATTTACCACATCTCACAGTGGGAGTGGGGTTGCCCTAGACTTGCCACTGGTGCTGCTCACCCATTTTGGCAGAAAAGTTATTACCTGGTGCAAACAGCTCGTACTGGTGGCCCAAGTGTAGAGCAGAGTAAAAATGAGTGAGTGAAAAGCCTTAGTGTCCAGCCTGAGTCAGTGCTAAACTGGTCACCTGTGTGTATAAACCACAAAAGGCAGAGAGAGAAGCCAAGGAAGAACACAGGTTTCTGCAGCAGAGACAGTCCTCAGGAAATGGCATCACACATTGAAAAACATTAAGAACATCAACAAGGAGAAAAAAAACAGTCGAGCCGATTGTGCCTGAAACAAAGACCAATCTGTTTATCTTGATATGTTTATTTTAAAGCTTAAGTTTGGAACTCGATTTTCAACAAACTGCCTCTCAGGAGCCTCGGTGTGCAGCTTATCCCCTTTGATTTGGTTGTCTGTGGCTGATGGCATCAGGGACTGCATGCAGACTTTGGGTACGATTGTGTCACAGTGTTGCTGGGGTCAGACAAGAAGACGTCTTTCCTGACATTTTTGGGATTGCAGTGTGTTGTCCCTGCAGCTACAGGGCCAGGAGCTACCAGGGCCCCTGCTCCAGTCCTGGTACAACATAATGAAAGGGGAATTGGGAACAAATCCCTGATGCTGGGTTACATCCAATAAAATCCCTGTTGCCGATTCATCAAAAGCAGCGATTCCATAATCCTTGGTGCTGTGCCACGTTTTTCCCTGACAAGGCTTCTGGAGATCATGTGAAATTCGAGGAGATGCAGCATCTGGAGGGTTTCTTGTGTCCCGTGCCACCCAAATTAGCTGCACTGCAGCCAAGAGAGAGGGAAGGTGTGAGAGCTCACACAAACACCTGCTGTGCAAGGCGTGCTCTGGAGAGGGGGAGTGCAGTACTGAGGATTTACCCTCCTTCCACAGGATCTCTGCTCACCCTGGAGGATGAGAGAGCCCAGACTCCAAACTGCCACCAAACTGCCCTCCTGGCCTCTCCTTCAGGAACACCTGTCCTTGGGGATCTGTTTTTTTGCCATGTATTGTATATTCCTCACCAAGCGCAACCAAGCTCAAGCCTTATTTATCCGTTCCTGCAGGTTACTTTGTTTTTGTTAAACAGAAATAAACCCCTGCTCAGCTGGCAGTTGTACTTGTAGATTATTAGTACAGTGCAAAGGGCACACCTCTGAAGATTGTGAGCAGTTCCAGGCAGGTTTCGAGCAGTAGCAAGTGCGTACATACACAGATGGCACATGCACCCTTGGGGTCATAAATGTTCATGCTGAGAATGTCAGCAGTGCCCGTGGCCAGACTTGTTCTCAGCTGCCTTTTGGAAGCCTGGCCACATCTTGTTGATAGTCATGTTACTTTTCTAGGAGGTGTTTAAAAGACATGTGGATGTGGGACATGGTTTAGTGGTGGGCTTGGCAGTGATGAGCTGAAAGGTCAGGTTGTGATTCCCACTGAGTTTCCCCCAGGGTGATAATTTGGCACCACCAAGGATCACCTGCATACAGCAACTTTCTGCTTTCAAACAATCCAAGGATTGCTGTATTAATTCCTCTAAAAATACCTTGAGTTGCTTATGGAAAACAAAGAGCTTTTTTTTTTCTTTTTTTTTTTTTTTTCATTGAGCATAAGCATCCTCGCTTTGATGGGTTAGCCCCATCTGTCATTGTTTTTAATGGGTTTGCCCCATCTTTGAATTTAGATGTTCCCCAAACTCTAACAATGACTTAAATGAGTGTCTCCCACAGTGGGACTGGTGCAGACAAAAACTCCACAATGAGCATCCTTTTCAAAGTCCTGCATGTAATGTGGGGACACTCACACACAGTGAAGAGGATGAATTCTTGTTTATTTATTTGTTTGTGATTTTCTTTTTTTTTTTTTTTTTGCATGCATGAGGCTGATGGCATTGTATTTTTCCAGACCCAATGGAGGAGTCACAGAAAAATAGAGATTTGAGAAATTACCAGCTGCTGGCTAACCAGATGGTCCCCACTGATGGGTGACAGGTTTGGTATATGCTAGAAGATGCGGGGAAATGTATCTGTGAGAAAACCAGGTTGCTTTTTGGAGCTGTCTCTGAAGAGGCCAAGAACTTGTATTACTATTAATTCACCTTTCTTCAGGACCAGATTCTCTCATTATTATCTGTGTGGCATACTTAAGGCATTGCTGTCTCTGGAACTTGTAATTTATCTGTGTGTCTGGAAGAATCACCCTTTTGGCTGCAAGAAGGGGATTTACCCTTTGATGATCTCCCCGTCCTCTCAATACCTGTGGAAAAACTATGCAGAAGAGATCTTCCCAATCCTCCCTGTCCCAGGCCCTTCTTTCTCAGTATTCCTCATCTTTTAAATAGTAATCTTTAACTAATTATCTATCTCTGTTAATAAAAATGAAGTACCTTACTACAGATTTGGCTTCCCAGAACATTCCCAAGCAGTTGCAGCATAAAATAAGTTCACCCTCTCTTGTAATTCCAAAATGAAGCGTCATCATTAATGGAGCAATGTCCTTACTAATTTAATTTTTCTTGTGGTTGCTGAAGCTGATGGGAGCAGGGAGACTTTGGCACACCTACTCTGATGTTCAGTGTTTCTTTTGCATGTAGAAAAACTGGAATTTTGCTGCTAGGGAAATTCTGATACTGCAGAAATTCAGGTTTCAATACCCAACAAGGAAAAGTTAGCTGTCACTCCTTGAGGATTTTTCAAACCTTTCTCCCTGATTAAGCTCTGATGGTTTTTTTCTTTTTTTTGTTTGAGTAAAAGTGGTGCTTCTAAGGAATGTAATCTGAATTGATAACATGCTTCCTAACAAAGAATTAAGGTGCCGGACAGGAGAAAAATAGAAAATACAGGAGCGCTGCTTCTTATGTGTAATACATTTGAATTTGCATAAGAGAACTTAGCAGCAAAGTACTCCTGAGTTTAACCAGGAGGATTTGCAATTAGATTTGTGCTAATGAGCTAGGTAATCACAGGACAGTAAACAACACCTCTGCCATCTTTCAATGGTTCCTCCCACTCAGCATTGTAGATAAATTGACCTGGACAGCTGATTCATCCAACATGTCTTTCTAAACTATTTGCTGTGCTGAATTCAAGAACATCTGTTGTTTCCCTGCACCTGCATCCAGCAGAGGAAACGATTAGATAAATATTCCCCTCATTTGAACAGGAATGAGGGGAACACTGGGAGAAAGCACCAGCGCTGCCTTGCTCTGAGAATAAATACCAGGCTTTCCACATTGTTTCCATAAATTCCTTCAGCTTTGCTCCAATGTTAATGGACCAGCAGGAGCCCATTACTCTATGATAACAGTCCTTTGCTCTCTTAATGAGACCAATATGCCAACTGCTCTCTGATTTTTGACACAGGCACTGCACAATGATGGCATTGCTGAAGGACAGTTTTGGTGGCTCCATTTCTTCCACAGAAGCTTTGCCACGGGCAGCTGGTGGCACAAAACAGTCCCTGCCCTGGGGGAAACACCTCACCACAGGTGCCCGGCACCAGCAGAAGAGTTTAAGCTGCCCATCCTTGCTGAGTGTGAGATTCCCTGCTCACTTCATTTCTGCCATCAGGCAGATCGTGTTCGCAGGGCCCTGAGAAGGGGACAAGAAGTGCCATAGGAAATCAGTAATGAGAAAACATGGGGAAATTAATAATGGTGCATTCTGAGCAGGGAATTTGAATAGCACGCAGTAATTGAGGCCCGGGGCCACGCTCTGCACAATGAGGAAGAAACAAAATAAGGAATAGCTGCTCATTAGGCTCCAGATTCAGCCAGTCTAAATTCCACCTAAGTCTTTGTGCCAAGTGCTTCCTACTGGCAGGCGCTGGGCCTTCGGGGATGCCGAGTCAATGGGAAGCCCTAGGTGGAATTTAGTGCAGGGACAAATCTGTCTGACACCGAGCAGCACCTACCTTGAGCAATGCATCAGTGACGCAGGGCTGCTCTGTGGAGTGGCTTGTGATATCCTGCAGTGAGAGAGAGGGGCCAAGAGACGGCAGCATGGGCAACTGTACTTCTGGCACATCCAGCTTGTTAGCACACAAATGTTGTCTGCCTGGTTTTGCAACATTAATTTTTTTTTTTTTTTTTTTAATGGTAGGCGGAATACCATCCATTTGTGGAGGAATTACACAGCTGAATTTTAAAAAAGAAGTATTTGCTTCTGAACTCTTTTAAAGTCTCCTCGAGTGAATTAGCTAGGCTCTTTGTAGCATAGATTTGGGACTTAAGAGAACCAATGCAGCCAAGGCTATGAATAAAATGTGCAAGTAATTAAGATAGATTATTTGCACCAGTTAATAATTTTGGATGCTGGCATCTCATGAGTGAAGACATACTCATTGTGAGATGAATCCATGATTTTTATCCTCAGAAGACTGATTGCCAAGGCGTGTTTCTATCAATAAAATCTACTTTGCTTTACGAATCCATTGTCTTACACAATAGGCAGCAGTGACTCAGTGGACACCTAGCTCACCCACTGAATTAGGAGTGTAGCTCTGCCTCCAGAGGGAGAGGGAGAGACGAAGAGTGAGCCTAGAAATCTATCTGAAGCACTAAATCACCTCTGTGAGGGTGAACTTTTGCTGGGCTGAGGCTGGGGAAGAAGAGTTTGTTTGGCTATTTCCCAAAAGGGATCTGGCCAGTGCTGCAGGACTTACCACAACACTGGCAGCTCTGGCCTTCAGTGCAAATTGTGAATTTTTGAAGTTAAACTAAATTCTGCCATGACTGAAAACTTCTCAGCCAGACAAGTGACACCTTCTTCACGCCCAAATCCATGTGTGTGTAGCTGTGGCTGCACATTTCATCACGTGAAATGGTCCTGCTCTGCATTATATTGTAACTTTGGTGACCAAAAAGGGTATGTAAGTCCTGTGGCTCCTTTGAATTCTCACAATTTTGTCACAGAAGTATAATGAGACCCTAAATCTCCCACACTGCTTCGGTCTTGAACCAGGGAAATATTATGAGATGATTGGACTGTAAAGGAAAGGACTCCCCCCCCCACCCCCCCCCCCCCCCCATTTTCTTTAATTTTCTCTTCTTTGGGTAGCTAAGTGCAGAATGACAGAATCATGGAATGGTTTTGGTTGGACAGGACCTTAAAAATCATCTTGTTCCAACCACCCTGCCATGGACAGGGACACCTTCCACTTGACCTGATTGCTCAGAGTTCCATCCTGCCTGGCCTTATCTTGTCTGAAAAAAAATCCCCATTTCTATTTTAAAAAAAGTTCTTCCCCTCCTATATCTCAGAGCTCTCATAATTTGGGTGAAAGGAGCCTCCTCAACTGCCTGGTGAAGCCTTGGGACAGGCAGAGCCCCACATCCCCAACGAGTACCCATGATCACTGAATTCACTCACATTTCCTTTTGGGAAAAGACTGGCCTGACTTTCAGCCATCAGAAATTAGGAAAAGATTGGTGACATCTCCACCTGTGCCCAAGTTTTTGGAAGCCAGGGGGAGTTCTACAGGATGACTGTCAAGACAAACCCCGTGTGTTTCAGGTGTTCAGAAGGCTGCACATGATATTTCTCAAGAGCAGCCTGGAGTGCCTGGTACATGGTCAGCTCTCTTCTTGGTTATGGTGGAAAAACATGCAATAAGACTGCAGAATAAAGAATTTGCATCAGGGTACAATAGCTCCCTCCCCATCCCAATTCTGGATCTGCTGTACAGTGACTCAAAAGCTGTGGGTTGCTTGAATTCATAGTCCAGTAGCCTAAGAGAGGACATGACAAAGAGATGTCTCCAGACATGATTTGAACTTTTCCCGACTCAGTTTCCTTCTGCTGCTGTGTTATATCCTTTTCATCATTCCACCCCACTCCTGGGTGCTGGAATTGACAGCCCTTGGCTGCTGTAGGTTTTTATCACAACATTTTTTACTGCCTATCCTCCTCCTGCTCTCTGTGTGCTCATCACCACTGACTGCTCACTTTTCTCCTGAGCACTGATATTTCACAGGAGCCTTTCTCAGCCATCTGTGTCTCCCTTCTGCACAGTTCATGCAGGTGTGGAAGACACCTACCTAGCTTTTGTGTCCCACAGTGTTATGCAGACACACTGAAAGCATGACACTGAAGGACAAACATTTAATTCCATGGTCAGATGTTTAACAGTGGTCAAGACCACAGTAGTTCAAAGTATCACACTGAAAATTTAAACACTGTGAATAAATTTTTGAAATATTAATATTTAATTTAAGTTAAGGGCTCAGTTAATAATGTTGTTTGGGAATATAGGGTGATTTTTAGCCACAGAATTAGGTGTGGTATTGTGAGGAGAAGAAGCAATCTTTCATTGTTGTGAGAAAGTGATTGAACGGTATTGCCTGGAGCAATTTTAAGTGTAGAGTAAAACAGAGAATGATGAACATATTAGCTGTGACATGTATAAGCATTTTTTTTCCCCCTGAAATTCTGGAGAAAAGGAAAACTAGCAGCCTGTCACGCAGCAGTCAAGTCACAGTGTTGAACCTGTGAGTCAGAGTCATATCCAAGTTAATGCTCAATGGAGTAAGCGCAGACCTATGACTTCACTCCAGGAGTGAGCCACTTGTGGAGGGCAGCAAATACTCAGGTAGTTATCAAATTCCAGCAGAGGCAGGGAAAAGCTAAAAAAAATGGCTAAAAAGAAGGTCCTGCTTATTTTTTCTTGTGCAGGCTTATCAATAGCCTATCTCACAGCCTTACTTTTTTGCATTTGCTCTTCCATTCCTGCGTCCTGCAGGAATCCTGTGGAAACCTTTCCCCTGTTCTTTGACAGCTCTCCCTCATTCACTTCAGAGATTGGTTTCACAGATTCTCTTCAAAAAGAGTGAAGCTCGTGGTGCTTTCCTTCCACACCTTTCCTACAATCACACCTGATAGACTGACTGTGAGTTGATAACACACCTGGGAGAAAAGCATTACTTCAGTGATGGTTTCCTACATAATTTCTTAATGTTTATTGGAGACTCATAGTGCATGTACAATAAACAACATTAGAAGTGTTAAGTTTTAAGGAAACCTGAGTAGGCTTTACAGTACGATTTCTAGATCTTGATTAGTAGATGGTGCCAGAGTGTGGTTCATGTGTGTGGTCTTGACAAAAAGCAAAAAACTGTGGACTTGAAGGTGAATGGTCATGAGGCTGGAGGAAGAGAGGGCTGAGCTGGGCTTCGTGCTTGTTTCACAGGGTGGCTTCCTGAAAAGTGCCTGTGCCTGGCAATTCCTCCCTCTGGCAAGGAGCACTTGGGAGCTGAGGTACCTCCCAGCCCTGCCAGGAGCTCTCTGTGGGTATCAGCTGTGTACCCCCAGAAGGATTCAGCCCAGCTTTTTCTGATGGCTCAGTTTTGGAAACAGGCTGCGGCTGCAAGTCCTGCTCAGCAGCATCCAAAGCCACATGTTGTGCCCTGGATTACCTGGAAATGGCTGGGATTACCTGGAAATGCCCATTGCAGTGCAGTTGGCCAAAGAGGTGGTCTCTTTTTCTTCCCCAAGCTTTTTGCTATATCATTTTTCCCCTCCTTTTTCTCTTAAAGCAATGAACCCAAAAGCTTTGTTCTGGATATGTGGTGCCTTCTGAGAAAGTGATCCCTTCCCTTCCCAATCTCTGTGTCCTGCAATTACATCTGAAGTAGTTGTCACTGAGATGTTATTTTAGCCCAGGCTTACAATTTGAGATAACTGGCACAGCAGAAAACCATATATTTTGCTTGTTTGACTAAATTTACCTTCTCAAGTCATTCATAAAAAAGCTGTTAGCAGGATCAAGGCCCTTTACTTGATGAAGAGGATACACCATACAATTCTGATAATATTTGAAGAACAGATAGTTCAGCCTTACTTAAATATACTTCTCTGGCAAAGCATCTGTAGCCTTTATTGAGAACTGATCAGCATGCCAAGTTTCAGTTATTAAATATGAGTTTGGATTGTTCAAGGATGAAAGAAAGTAATACTTTTTCTTGGCATGTGAGTATATCAGAAACATCCATGCTAAATGTAATCAGACATGAAACAGGGGGAGAGAAATGGGCCTGCAGGAAAAAAAAAATACTTCCCTCACTTGAAGAAAAAAACCACAGCAATGATTCAAAAAGTAGTTCCAAGTTGGTTAACAATTAAAAGTGGTAGAAACGCTAATTCCGTGTGACATAGGTCTGTGCTATTTTTAACTGTGCCATAAATAGATTGGTGCAGGATGTGGTTAGCAAGGCCAGAGCCCTATTAAAATGAGGGTATTCACTGGGCAGCTGGAGTGGTGTTTCTTACTGAGTCAAAGAGCCTCTTTTCTGGGCACACGTTGGTGGTTCCACGTTGAGGTGCTAGCACAAGAAACAAGGACAGCACGAGCCTTTTTTCCCCTGGAATAGCCGCAGACCTGCCTCAGCCTAGGGAGCCTTGAAAGCAGCCTCTGGATACCTGCCCTCTGCTTCATGTCTCTGTTTTATTCCCAAAACTTTGACAGCCACACATGAGTGTAGATCAGCCCCATCAGCAAGAGGACAGGCAGCCCAGCAGGACTATCCCCAGACCCACCACAGCAGTAAGAAAGGCAACTCAAACAATTTGCTGCTTTGGCATTTCAGCTGAACTTCTCCCTTCCCCGAGTTTACTTGCTGTGCTTTTGTTTTCCAGTCTGGAAATACTGTTTCCAAGCCCTTTTGTGCCCGTTTGTGCATTTAGCTGTGCTCTGATCATGTGCAATATTTAGTTTTGTGTCTTGGAAGCCCATGGTAGCTACCAAGTAGCTACCAAGCAAGACTGTAGGAAGTCTCCTCTGATCCAATTTCTCCATTTTTTGTGATTTCTTTACCTCCCATGACATGGGATTGCTGCAGAGGGCTGCGTGTAGGAGAAGGGGGATTTGCTGATTCTTCTTGTCCAGCTTGGTGGTGGCTGGGCGTTTGTCTCAGGCAGACACACAAATCAGTCGTGAGCCCACGGTTTTGACAGAGCAGCTCACACAGGCTTCTCCCAGAGCTTTCACCTGCCAAAAGACAAATGCCTGGGGCTGTTCCTGCCTTCTTGTGGCCCCTGTTCCCTTGGTGTGGCCGCCTGTGTGTGGGCAGCAGAGCTGTGAAGGACTGCCCTCACCACATGTCCCTTGACCCCAGGATGTGGATATGGGACTCCTGGTTAGAGAGTTGTTATTGTGGCTTCTGCACCTGGCTTTCCTTCTCCTGCACAGGCACAAGGGGTGAGTTGTGAGGCTGTTCTTGCCCTGCCACACAGCCAGGAGGCAGCTGGGGTTGTGCCTGTGAGCCAGGGAGCTGTTTAGGACGCCGTGTCACCGCTAAATGCGATGTCACTCTGGGTGGCTTCGCCTTTGTGGCTGCCCACGTCCTGGAGATCTGGAGGAGCTGGTTGAGATTTCCTGCAGAAGGCAAAAGCACGACCTAAAGGAGCAAGAGTGCAGTGCTGAGGTGGGAAATGGGTTGTTTTCCTCCCTTAGCCATAAACCTTCACAAATGCCAGCCAGACAGTTTTTAGTGTTACTGGATTTGTCCTGCTAGACATGAGTGTCCTGCTGTTTGGCACAGCAATGTCCCTGTCTGGTATCTAGTGAACCATAGCTAAAAAAACAAAGAGTAATAGTTTGGTGAAAGTGCAGAGTCGATAGTGCTGACTAATGTATTTGCATACTGGCATATGCTCTATGAAAGTAAATAAGATTATGTCAAACTCATCTGGAAGAGAGTTAATTTAACATCCTGGCTAAAGTTATGCAACCAGAGGGAGGCGGGGGTGCACGGGGGGGTGGATGTAGTAGACTGGCTGATGAAGCCTGGGGGACAAAATGTCCTAGTGGAAATTGTATGTAGCACAAAAGAATGTAACATAAGAACCCAGCAGAAGAGCACTGATTCCAGGCTGCTTATATGCACACACAACTGTTTTTCTGTTAGCTTTAGGAAGGCATGGGATGACGAGAGAGGGGGGAAAAAAGTTATCTGCAAGAGAGATTTGATGTCTCTGTCTTATTGAGGTCTAAGTTGCTTCTTGGTTCTGATTCAGGAAAGCCCTGCAGGACACAGAGGGTGTGAGCATGCCTCAGTGCAGCTGATGGATGATGGCCAGTCTGAATTTGAAGCTGCACAAACGCTCAGGTCCTGTTTTCAATAGCTGACAGCCTGCGAGAGATGATCCCCTCCCAAACACGTCATGGGCTGAGGAACTGCAGAACTTCAGGGGTGTTTGGACTTGGACCCAACCTTCCCATTGGAGCTTTGATTTTTAACAATTCGTTTCAGGCACTTGTTTTGAGCAACTCCAGATTTTTAGGCATCTTTGCTCTGGACTCTCCACAGAAGCTTTGTGTAGTTCATGTTTCTCTCTCTCTTTATTGCAGGCTTGGAGCTAGCTTTGCTGGAGAGAAATTAATGTGCTTCTTGCAATAAGCAAAGTTTGAAATGCAGACCAAACCCTTTGAAGGTTTTTGTGCTCGTTATTGCAGATCACAGCAGAAAAAGCTCTCATCCTCTCTGCTGATAGTCACATGTCTCTAAATTCAATCTGACCCTCAACACTAAGCCCAAGGAGTGAGTTATTAAAGCCTGTTTGGGAACAATTTCTTCTTCAAGAAAATGTAAGCGTGAGGTTATCAGGTGTATCAAGGTTTGTGGACAGTTAGATCAGTGATACATGACCACAACATGGTGATGGGAGCATTTCTGTGCTGTTTGATTCAGCATCAACGTGCACACACTTAGGGAAGAAATGTCTTCAAACATAACCATAGAGTGAGGATGGGAACTTTTAGGACAAAATTCATGTTTACAGTAAGGAATAAGGATGGCAAATCTACCTCCAACAGCAATGGGCACAAGAAACTTGATGCTAAGATGACTGATGTCACTAAATGCTCCTGCGTGGTTGATTTGAGAATGTCTTTTACGTAAAATTGACATAGGGCTCAGAAGCTTCTCTGTCTTTACCTAGAAGACTCTGAGCCTGCTTCTCAAGCTGCAGTGCAAGCAGTGGTTCCTGTAGCTGTGCAACCTTGTCTGGTTGAGGGGAAAAGCCAAAGCTACATTACAAAATGAAGTCTGCACCTGCAGGGCAGGGATTTGCACCTTCTTGCTCTGGGTGAGGCAGATTTTTGGGTGGGCTCATTGTCAGCAGGGGAGACAGTTAATTCCAGACAGTGCTGTACAGAAAATACTTAATCCTTCGCACTGACTCCTCAGGAGGGACCCAGGCTGCGAGGGTCCTCATCTAAGGCCAGGTAGATGAAAAATTAAGGTGGAGATGATGGGATCTTTGCAAAACAGGAGGAGCCACAGGAGGAGTAAAGGCACTTCAATATCAAGGAATTTAGGTGCAGCAAAGAAGAGTAGCCAAAAGCACTCATTCTCAGCACCCAGCTTTAAAGGGATGCTTCAAAGAAAGGGGCAGTGAGTCCTATGAGGGGTGGTACTGGCATGGCACATTTGTTGTGTTGTGAAGCCTGATTATGACAGAATCACCTCTTTCTGGGAGCAAGTTTTACCTCATTGGCATGAGTGATGTTCTGTTTGCAGCCCAGGGACACTCTCCTTGCATTCAGTCATCTGCCACGTGAAGCTGGAAGCTCGAAAGAGAGATAGATAAAGAACTGAAGGGAAAAACTAGAGAAAATATGATTTGTCCAGGGGCATTTCACTGAACTTGAAACAGAAGTCTCTTGAGTCTGGAATGGCCACAAAATGAGAGCTGAAGCCTGTGCTAGGAAGGAGGGAATATGTCCCTGAGCAGATGAGCTCAATAAAGGAAATAACTTAAAGCAGCATCTCCTTAGGAAAGTTTCCCACTCAAAAATCAACCAGTTTTGACTGGAGCAGCACTTGGGACTCAAAGAAAAGCATGACCTTCCTATTTCTGTGCCCATCCTTTGTCCTGTTGTCCTCTGTCCTCGCCTTGTTCATAAGGCAGCCCAGAAATTATGAGAAACAAGCTGCTGAAGCTGCTATTTGATAAACTTTGTGTCCGTTTTGATTTTTATCAGAACTAAAGTCTCTAGCTGGATATTGCCTATAAGACAAAATAGTCTCCAAGAGAACAGGAGTCCTTTGTCAGACATAAAATACCTCTGCAACTCGTGCCAGTGTCTCACCACCCCCAGAGTAAAAAATTTGTTCCTAATATCTGATCTAGATTTGCACTCTTTCCATTTGTATCCATTACACCTTCTCCTGTCACTGCCTTTCAATCCTGCCCCTACAGTGGCAGTTTCCCCTTGTAATGTGTCCCCTCTGTCACTCAGTACCTGTACAAGCCACCTGGGCATTACTCAGATAGGCATTTACCTTCCTGAAATCCCTGTGGGTTGAAAAAACCACTTTCCTCTGTACTGAATCCTTTGGGACAGAGGCAACAGATCCTTAATGGATGCTTAAGCATTAATTGCTTTAGGGCTAATGAGGCATCTGAGACGCTTATTAACCATGGCCAATAAATTCGTCCAGCTTCTGGAAGAAGCAGAAACAAATCTCCCCAATCTTTCTTTCATTTCCTGAAACAAGGACCAGCCTATCTACCTTTTCCCCCCCACTCCTGACACAGCATCACATACACTTTCCTCAGCTGTTTTCTTTTCCTGAGACAACACCCTTCCTTGGCTGTGCCTGATCATTTCCTATTTCTTTCAATTTCACCTCTGATTATTATTATTATTTTTAAATGTTGTTTCACTTTCTTCTCTTATTTCTCCTGTTTCTGCTTTTACTGATTTTTTTAGCCCTCCACCTTTGTATTGGTCCAGCCCACCTGATCTCCACAGGGAAAGCCATGAAATAAAATAGGCAGTGTTGTTGCGTGGACAGGTCTGTGCTGGGCCTCTGTTTTTTATGGACAAGATGTTCAAATCTAGCTGTAACCCTTTTCAAACCTGGTTTTCAGTGCCTTGAGTAATATGTTGGCAAACCACAGGTCACTGATGAGGACTCTCATAGGAAGATCCTTAAGGATATTCTCACTGTCAGGTATGTGTTTAAGCCATGTTCCTAAATACATTTTGATGGGGAAGGCTGCTTTCCTCACATGGGACAGGATCCTTAAGCTTTACACTTGCACCTTGTGTGGCAGATTTGTGGAATCAGGTAAAGGTTTAAAGGCTGGAAAAGACTGCTCTGATAATCTTGAGAGATGTCTGGAATGGCAGAGGTCAAAGAACCCCGCTTCTCCTTTAAACAGCCAGTGGAGACACAGTTAACTTTATTGTGGCTGCTATCTTATCACCACCAAATAAAATGCTCCCAGACTAGTGCACGTCTGCAATTATCTGCCCGGCACACGAATAATATTTCTGCAATGTCATGCTTATTGTCGTCATGGCGTTCATTTCCAGACTTAATTTCGGTTATTAATTGTGCTGTCGTGTTTATTGCAGCCCCGTGCATCTGCTGGAGTGACCAAGAGTGACCAAGTCTTCTGCTCTAGACAATGATCTTGCTGTTAAAAGAAGAGAAAGAAGTACAGGGCAGTGGAATGATCAAGGAATGGGAGAGGCTCTGCACTCCCAGCTGGACCAGTGCTGGAAGAGTGCCTTGGTTTGACTGAACCCTTGAAGGGGTTCAATAAAAAAAAAAAGAAAAAAAGGGTTCTTTTGACATGGATTACATAGGCTTAGTTTTTGTGATGCTCTACTCTACCTAGTATTTCCTGCACTACTTAGAGGTAGAATACCAGAGCTGCTGCTCAAGCTGTTCAAGGACATGGCCTGAGTTCCAGCAATAGGTAGTTGAAGTCTGCCTTCCTGATCCTGAATAAAAGCTGGGGTTTGAATGACTCTGAAAGGTACCAGATCCTGCTTCCAGGTGTCCTGTTTCTTTTGACTCTTCTTTATCTAAATTTTCCTTTATTCCTTACGCTCTTTGTTTTCCACAAACTGAGATTTCAGATTGGAAGTCTTGCTTGCTGTGCATCAGTTTTGACCAGTCAAGCAGATAACGAAGCTTCTGTGCTACAAGAACTCATCCACTTGGGCTACTTCCTAATTTTCCCACTAAAGCAAATTTAAAAATCACACGCAGTCATCGTGGAATGTCCTTTGGTGAGCTTTGTGTGAAGCCAGAGGGACAGTCACATTGCAAACACCACCCTCACTCCCATTGCCAGCATCTCTTTCCTGCTGTTCTCCAAGCACAGCTGAGGACCCCAGACATGCAGGACAGCAAATCCTGGGTCCTGGAGGCAGAGGGGGAAAGAGCAAAGTAGCTTTGTGCCATGTTCTGAATCACACACATCCTGAGAAAATGGTGGAGGAACAACTTTTCATCCTGCCAAAATTCAGGAGGGGTGATTTCCCTTTTGTTCCACTTCTGTAGCAGGGCTGATTGTGCAAGATGACCTGAAAAGAAGCCAGAGGACTTTCCCCTTGGTTGTGTGGTGGGCTGTGTGCCTCTGCAGTGGGAAGATCTCAAGAAGAATTTCCAGCCTTGTGCATAGTGCTGCCCTGGGGCACCTGATCCTGAGCTGCTGGAGCTGAGTCTGCTTCACTCCCCAGTTTCTTGGGGCAGCATCTCCATTTCTGTTCACAAACTTGCCAGGGGCAGCATTAAAATTGCTCTTTGTCATAGATATCTGCATTTCTGTGCTGTGGTGAGGAAAAAAACCCCTCTGTACAGCATCTGTACCTGGGCCAGGCAGCACTGTGTGCATGACAGATAGTGAAGTGGTGAGAGGGAGCCTGAAATCCAGGCAGAAACACAGCAGATTCAGGGTTTATATCTGTACCCAAATAGCCAGCAGCACAGCAGAGAGATGGCCTGGCTTGCAGAAGGGAGTGTCTCTGTGGAAGCTCTGTCAGCAGAGATGTGGCACACACACTCTGACCTGAAAGGATGATAATACCTGGTGTTTTGGTGTGCCCAAACACCAAATATCCCTTGTCTGGGATATTTAACAGGCAGCAGAAACTTGCTGATGTGTGGACTTGCCCTCCTTGTGCCAGTGAAGAGGTTTGGCTGGTCTGCTTGCTCTTGGCTTTCACAGATACCATTGCATGCTTGGCAAAAGCCTGTGTGTGCTCCTGCCATGGAGCAGTGACACACAGTCTTCTCTGCATGAGTTAAGTTGTGATGGTTTATTATGTCTAGTGGTGAGTAAGCTTCAAAAGGCTTGGAAGTTCAGTGAATCACTTGAAGCCTTTTGGGGCAAAATGGTTCCTGGACTAGGAACAGTTTTCTGAGCCCTCACAAAAGCCTTGAGTAAGAGAAAAAGAGGCAAAATGTGAAGTATGCCATGAGTGCAGAGGTGGCATTCAAAACTTTCTGCTGAAGGCAGGGTCCTGCAATGCCGTGTGGTGGTCAGACATCCAGACATGTATCTTCTTTGCCTCAAAATACATGCCAGCTGGGCAAAACAGGCAAGGGATTGTGAGGATGCTTGTGGTGCACTGAGTCTGAGCCTTACTCAGGCTGGAAGATCACCCCATTACAGTCCAACCCATATCTTGTTTAACTTGTGGGGATGTAGCAACAGCTTAAAATGAACTTAGTGGAGAAGATGGCACCGTGCACTAATTACAGCCAAGTATTTTGTACCAGGATAGAATTAGCCCTGACCAACAGCAAATATCTGCATGCCATGTTAAGGTAAAAATGGAAACCCAGAACGCTTTTGAGGAAGAAACCTGGGCGAGGTCCATTCATTTATTGCACTGAAGTCTCTGGTCCTGGGCCAGTTTGGCCCTGCAACGAGTTTGGCCCCAGTTAAACTCTCAGGCTGTGCTTCAGTGAGATGTACAGATATACTTAACTTGCAAGGCACATGCATGTATCATTCCCTGGAAATTGTCAGGCACATACACTTAATTAGACATATACACCTTCGGATTATTTGTTATAATGATTAAATCCTTACTAATGACTCTGATAATTAATGGGTAGCCTAAAAATTGCTATTTCCCCACATCTTAAAATAAAACAGTGATGTTTTGAAATTAAATTCTTGAGTAGGAGGTGGATGTCAAAATACATGTTTAGTTACATGTGGTGAGATTGGCAAGATACATTTGCAGAAGTAGGAATCTAAAATTAGGTCTTAAAGATGCAGTTAGAAAGCTAAATAAACAACAAAGTTTTTCTAAGGCTGAGCACCCATGAGCTGCCTGTCAGGAGCACCAAATACAGATTTAAATGCTTGGATCATCATTGAAAGACAGGACCAAGCTCCCTTGATTTTCCAGCAAGGGTCTAGGCCTGAACATCCACATTCACAGAGGCAGGAATTCTGGGTTTTTGAGAATTGACAAGCCTCTCCTGGAAGTGTGGAGCCAGCGTGATGAGCAGAGGCGGCACAGGGCCTCAAGCAGACTGGAAGTTGAATGCATTTAGGATGGGGAAACATATGTTTCTGCTTCCAATTTTAAAATCCTCACGCATTCAGATCTGTTGTACGAGCGGTGCGGTTTGCGGCACCCTTAGAGAGTCCCATTAAGTCTTCACATGGAGAGCTGGCTGTGGTTGGTGATGTTATCAGGAAGGAGGATGCTGTCTCACCCCTGCCCCAGCCTTCAGAGCAGTGCCCACTGGTGCCTGGGGAGCCTGGTCCAGGAACAGGAGATGGAGATTGGGCTTTGCATTCATGCACCCTCTGCTTTCCCACCGAAGCACAAACACGCCGACACATACGCGTGTTCGTCCTCTCACACGGCAGCCTCCCTCCTGCTTGCCAAGCCCATGGTCTCAGTTCCCCAGAGAAGGGTGGGATACTGATGCAAGAGGCTGCATTAGATGGCTGCTCCCCTCCCTTGAACCAGAGTCTGATGACATGTCTGCTGAAATGCGTCAGAGGGCTGGGGAGAGAAAGCGAGAGTGACAGAGAGGCAAGTCTGGGTGGAGGGACTTGGTTTTAATTAAAACAAGTAAAGCTGTGTTTTCCAAGCCCCAGATTGCAGTCGAGCCTAGCAGTAGCTGCTGTGTAAAAGTGGATTTTCAGGTGGCTTGGTTGTTTTCCAAGGGACCCTCTGCTGTGGGAAAGCTGGGATGCCAGGGCACATTTGGCTGAGGATTGATGGGGTGCTCTGGCTGGAGGAGACTGCTGGAGGGGCCTGAGGTGGGACTAGGCAGTGAAACTAAGCTGACAGCCCCAAACATTTCAGCTGCAGAACAGAAATGGCATTTTCCTGGCTGGGAATGTGGGGTTTTTTCACTCAATTTGGTCGAAAGAGCAAGAACACAAGTCTGTTCTACACTCCTCACCAGTCACTGGAAAGCCCTGGGAAGGTTCTTGTCCTGCCACTGGCCATGTGGCACCACACTTGACTGCCCCACATGTCTCTATCCCCACCCAGCTCATCTTCAAGCTGCTCAAAGCCAAAAACTTTCTCTTTGTACGTTTTTATGTGGCATGGAGCATGGCTCCTGTTAAGGCCTCCAAGCACTACCATGGCAAGAGCTATGCGAGAGAAGCAGAGGAGATGTCACAGAACATCCTACAGTCTCCAGCAGCTTTTCCCTCTCCTTCACCCTGTCCCCAGCAGTGACATGTCCCTCTTGCTTGGGATAACTTGCTGCAAGAGAGAGCTGGGGGTTCAGCTTGCTGCTTAACCCCAGTATCCATAGCTTTTCCTGTTTAGGAAAATGATGGTGTTGTTTCCACGACCTTTTTTATTTAGGAGTGGGATTTGTGTTTGAGACAGTGGTCCCCTTCTCAGGCACACCTGTGTAGTCCTTGCTGAGATGCTTTCTCTCTGCTCTCATTCTGTTGAGTTGCTGGGGATGGACATTGCTGTGCATTTACCTTATGAGTCATGATCTTTGCACTGTATATCACTCTGGAAGCTCTAACTCCATGGAGAAATCCTCACAGTATTCCAATTCATCCAAAAAAACCCCTTCAGACAGCTCTGGGAAAAAACACAAATAAAGCTGGGGAGATTTCTGACATTAGTTTCTGAAGATGCCTCAGAAGGAAACCACTTCAGAACTGTATTTTTCAGGATGTTGTCTGGAGGCCTCTGAGTCCCATAGAGTTATGGCAGTGCCTGATGAGGAGCTAGATTTCTGGATTTGCTCAATGAGAAGCAGCCAGACAAGAACAGGACATGAACTGCCACAAGCTTGTTGCTGCTGCTGAACATGGTAACTGGGCTGAACTTCTTTCAATAGACATTGGGTTTTGATGTAGGAAATTAATGAAGTTAATTTCGTCAAGATGTAGAATCTTTTATTTTGTTCATCCCTCTGTGTCTGCTTGGGTCAGAGATGCAGTAGCAGTGACACTCTTTAGCAGCAAGGATGGTTATATACACGTTTATTGTATCCACGTGGAATCAGTCAGATCAGTCAGAGAAACCTGAGGTTTTCTCTCAGATCTCTGATCAAAGCCTTGGCAGGATCTCCTGTGTCACACAGCCCTGTACATCTGCACAAGGACTTGCCTGAGGGCATTTCCTGGGAACTTCTCTTTGGACAAATTGGTCCACCATAGCTGCACACAGGCTGGCTTTCAGAGTCCAGCTAGAAAAGGAGAAACCTTGGGAAGGTTGGTTTCACTTCCCGAGAAACAGAGCCCCACTTCCCTGTGGGAGGATGCCAGAGGGATGGATGTTAGGAGGTGCAGTGGCACATGCCTTGGTGTCAGGGATAGGCTTCTGCTGCTCCTGAAGTGCCACCACCCACTGTGCATGTGCCCTGAGCATGGTGATGTCCCCATCCTGCCAACCATGGTAAAAAATCCAGCCCCCATGGGAAGAACAAACAAGGATTTGTTTCCTCTTGCTTTGGTGCATGCCTGGCATTTGCCAGGAGGATTTTAATGCATTGTTTAGATAAGATGGAGAACCTTTCCTTGAGCCAAGCCAAATCTGTTCTTTCAGACAATAGGAGGGATTTCAGGGAAGTGAGCTGATGGTGCAGGTCCTGGGAACTTTCTCAGCTGGAATCTTTACAGCAAGGAAGAGCTCAAAGTTGCTTTTCCCTTGCAAGTAAAAGACCATGAGAAAATAGTTGCAGGACCAGTGGATGCCCCCAGGTGCCTGTGTAGGTGACCTTTTGTGGAGAGGCTGGTCTGGACTGAGGGATGTCCCGCAATCAGGGTGGCCCTGGGCTTCCCATCTGTGGAAAAGCAGCTTTTTTTTCTATGATTGTGCAAAACGTGCTCCCCTCGAAGACCTCCTGAGGGGGCTGGGCCTCTTGTTGCCTGCCTCGTCCTTGCCTTCCCACTCCCTCCTTTCTTTTTGGCAGCTGGACAGCAAGGGAACTCCTTCATTAGCTCACCAATGGCCTGGAGGTAAACTCCCTGCTGCACAGAAAGCAGCACCAGCTCATTACCTACCACACACAGAGCCCTCTCACACACGCAGAGGTACCTCCGTGACAGGCACTGCGTGCACGTGAACAAGTTAGTTAACACCAGCAAACCACTGCTAAACTCCTGGCTGGCATTTTCTGCACACACTGCTGTTTGTCCTGGAAAGCCTCTATATGCTGAACGTGGTCTACATGCAACTCTTACAGAAATTAAAAACTCTTTTATTTTATTTTATTTTTCTTTTTCCTAGGGATTTTTACACCCACCAAGCAGCAGTCTTGAAGGTATGTTTTGAAAGTACAGCTTTGCCAAGCTCTCAGGAAGGGTATTTAAAGGGTCTGCTTGCTGTTTTCTCTCTCTCCAGGTGTGTGCACTGCCTGTTCTCAGAAAGGACATACGGGTCTAGGTGGATCCTGGGTCTGACCCACTTCTTGTTTCCTTTGTTGCAGATGAACAGGTACTTGCCACAGTGACTTTGAATGAGGAATAATTCCTTGTCCTTGCTGAAGAATACTCATTAGGTCAGCTGAGTATTTACTAGGGGAAACCATTAGGACTATTAGGTGCCAAAAAATAATGCCAAAATGCAAGAGCTGGCCCACAGACTCTTCATCCTACAAAATGACATGGTTCATGGCAGAGGAGGCAAAATCCCATTAACTGAGCTTCACAGTTCCATGTCTGCAACACAAGGCTCAAACAGAAACAGGGCTGAACATGATTTACCCTTTGTACTCATGGCTGGGACTGCTGTAGCTAAAAGGCTTTCTAATATCCACATTGTGTGAAATGACTTCTCCTTTCAAGTGGCTGGAAAGGAAAGGATACTGCTGGACTGTAGTGCTCCCCTGCTAAGTGCTGAAAAAAAAAAAAACTAACCAAAAAGCCTGATTCACCTGTTCTTGTGCAAAACTTCATCCTCTGTCCCAAACTGTAGTGTTTGAGCTTTCTTAGAGCAACATGTTTGTGGGAAATTCCACATTGTTTGACACTTTTAACACAGAGAGTACCACCAACAACTTTTTTTAGAAACACCATTATTTCTTACATGGGGCAGAGGAGAACACACACTGAAATTCCCCACGAGTTTCTTGTTCTTGTCCTGACACTGCATTATGGTGGCAAGTGGTTTCTTAGGGATTGGTTTTGGGGTTGGTGCTGCTTTGGTGCTGCAAAATGGGATCAAGGCTGGTTATGGCACTGAGCTGTGTGGTGTGGTCAGCACTGCAGGGAAGGGATCCTTGACAGGCTGGACAAGTGGGACCCTGCAAACCTTATAAAAGCTCAGCAAGGCCAAGTGCAAGGTCTTGTGCCTGGGCCAGGGCAATCCCTGAGCCAGTGTTGTCCTGGCTGATTAATTCAGGCTTGTGTGGCCTCTGGGGTTGTGGTAAAAGCTCTTTTTCCACCTGTGCCCGGAGCACAGAGGTGTGAAATTCAATCCAGTGAATAGGATGAGGGCAGTCGAGCTTTGGGTCATACCTTGGAGTCAAAGTAAAAGCAGCTGATGTGTCCTCAAGTCACCTCAGTGCTGCTGGTTTATTGCTGAAGGCTCACAGCTGAAGTCAAATGCTGAATGGCTGCCAAGGACAGCATGTCATTTTGAATATATGAAATTATGGAAGAACTGCATTGCAAGCCTGTTCCTGCAGCTTTTCCTTACACAAAACATGGGAAGTCTCACAGCAGTGAAAACCTGTACCTCTGAGCTTGGTGGGTAGCATTCACAGCCTGCTGAGTCAGTATGAAAGACCAGAAATGCTGTCAATTTTCTTTGAAGATGAGTTAAAACAGAGGCTTCCAATGTGAAATGCTTTGTAAAACTTGTTTTCTTCTTCTCTTGTGAATAAAATAATTTGCTACTGCAGGGCTGTTCTTGAGTATGGCACAGCTATAGTGTTTCATAAAGAATGGCCTGTCTTTGAGGCAAAAGGGACCATTGTTTCTGAAACTTCCCTCCCCTCAGAAACAAAAGAAATTTCATTAGCTACGATGTTTTGACATCTTATTGCTGTATTTCAACTCTTGTCCCTGTGATCTTAATTTATGAATCACCTTTTGCATTTCCAAAACTTTGGGTAGTTTGTAAATTTGTAAAGTAGCTCGTACCATAAATGGAATGTAGGTTACTCTGTATACTAAGGTTATATTATCAAGAGAAGGAAGTGTAAGTGGTTTTAAAACATGGTAATCAATAATACATTAATTTCTGGAGTTCTGCAAGAATGTAAGTGATTGATTAATCTTGTAATAAAGACTCATTAGCGATTTATTGTCTCACCATAAAACAAGAACACGACAGAGTTTGGTGCCACTTTATCTTGGTACTAGAGGAAAACAAGGAAACAGAAATGTTAAGAGATTGGAGGTGTCACGTGTGTCACCTCAAGATGGTTCGAAATGTGATGACTGTGCCTTTCTAGGTCAGATTCCAGCTACAAACATGCTAAAGACTGTGAGGAAAGATAACTTAATGGAGTTAATGAGGGAGGGTCTTTTTTCTTCTTTTTCTTTTTCTTTTTCTTTTTCTTTTTCTTTTTCTTTTTCTTTTTCTTTTTCTTTTTCTTTTTCTTTTTCTTTTCTTTTTTTCTTTTTCTTTATTCTTTTTCTTATTCTTCATTCTTTTTTTTTTTTTTTTTTTTGTCTCCAGTCTATATATTTGCTTCTTTGGGTCAAACCAGATAGATAAAAGAAGATAAAAGAGATCTAAATTTGCTTACCAGAGGGGGAATTGTGTGAGTTGAAGCAAGTTAAGTGACTTAAAATCGAGCAGCTCTTGTAGAGCCTAACTTCTTATGTAAACAGTATTGATAGTTTTTTATTCAGCTTGTTCTATGTGCTTTTAATCTGTGAGAAATTACAGATTGATACTAGCCCACACACAACCTAGAGACCAGTGATTTACCACCAGAACAATATTGCTTTTTATGTTGTAAAAAACAGAGGAAAAGATTGAAAAAGATTGAAAACCTTTCTCCCCCACCCACTCCCATTTTTATTCATCTCCCCATGGCTGAAATAAGTGTCCAGGTGAAAACCAAACCATTCTTTTCTTTATGCCATAACATATTTGATATTTCTGCACATAGTGCTTGTCCTTTGGAGAGAAATCTTGGCGATGCTGTTCCTATATTACAAAGGCTCTGACCTCGCCTACCATATAAAACAGAGCAATAAAAGCTGGGAACAAAATGTCTGAATAAATAACAGGCAGTTCTGTCCCCTGAGAAATGAAGGTCGGGCTGCAGCTGTCTGGGAATGCTACTGTTCGTGGAGTCCTACTCCTCCATCTGAAGGGAAAGACTTCCCAGGCTCTTCCAGAAAAGCAGGCAGATGGAGAGGTTGCTGAAAACTCTTGTGTGTAGAAACAGTGAGTTTGAAGAGGATGGGGCTGCTCCAAAACTGCCAGTCCTGGCTGGGATGTGGGAGCAGCTGGGCGTAGTGCAGTCCCCCCACAACCTCCTTCTCTTATGGCTTCTCTCACTGTCCACAGTGCAGTGATCACAGACTGGCCTCAGAACAATGATGGTGATCAGGGTGATGGGACAAGAGCTAGATAAATTTCATTATTCCTTGGACACAGTGGAGATGGGAGCCCAGGCATGGCTCGGAGCACAGCACAGATGTGGGTGACCCAACCCACCCTCCTCCAGCACAAGCACAGCTCATCTTTTCTCAGCCAAGAAGGTCTCATTGCCACAGGTGGAAGTGTGGATGCCCTGCTGCAATTTTCCCTGGTGTTTCTGCATGTCAGGGCACTGGCATGGTCTGCTGCTGGCTGCTCCTGGGCTGTGCTGTCTCTGCCCATGACAAGTGGAAGATCCTTTTTAATTTCCACAGGGAAAAAAAATGAAAATGAGTCAGTCTGAAAAGCAAGATATGACACTGGCCTTTGGTAACATTAGTCACCTGCAGAGATGGAAGGCTCGTTACAGTACACAGAAACATTCAGTGATGTAGTTCAAAAGACACTGTTAAAATTAAATTGCAATAAAACTCTGACAAGAAGCTAGAAGTTAAAGAAAGCAAATTCAGCTCTGCCCCACCTCTCAGCTAGGACAAACTGGTGCAAATTGGAAGGAAAACTGTTCTCTCCTGTTCTGTTCTGGCGTAGATAACAAACTCAAAATGTAGGCAGACTGCTTGTAAGTAATTTTATAACAATAAGCATACAACTGCTTAGGAGTGAGATGAATTTGGTCATTCCCAGGCACGACTTCTAACCAGAAAGGGCTCAGTGCAAGGATAGGCAACACTCAAACACACTGGGCTGCTTTTATATTAAGATACTTTGCAGGAAAAGCACAGGTCTGGTTGTGTTGCTCTTTCAAAAGAAATAACTGTTGGGTTATAGCTGTGCAGGTCTAAGATGTAAATGAGGTAAGATTGTGGTGAGAGATAATCCATTCTATTGGACTAAATTAGCTGAAAAAATGATTTACACAAGCAGAAGGAGGAGTCAGCTATTGCCTGTGACACAGGGTATCTGCAAGGGGAGAAATAATAAGACATTTATTTCCTGTGGCCCCTTCCAGCCTTACCCACTGTGTGATTCTGTGATTGCTCCAAGACAAAGAAATGTAATTATGGAAAATCCACTCGCTGCCAAATTAATCAGATCAGCTCCAAGGCAGCATTTTGATGCAGCAAATTCAGCTCTTTTGGTTTCCCAGTATCAGTTCAAAGGTGCTGAGGCTGCACAACACAACGTGTTGATCCAGCACAAACCTTCCTGCTGCTCAGATCTGTCAGGAAAGTCCAGGGAGTCGAAGCTGTAGGCAAAGCTCTAAGGCACGTTCTTTCCCACTTGCACCTGGTGTCACAAACATCCAAGCTGGGGTTGTATTTTCTGTTTTCTGGGCGTGTTAGCCCCATAAATAGAGGTGTGATTGGGCACAGTCAAGGCTGATCCAGGCTGGCTTTGTGGTAGTGGTTACCTGGTACTTATGGCTGTGGAATCATGGACTGGCCTCCTGGGCCACTTACAGATACATCCTGCTACCAGGGAGTTAAATTTAAAACAAAGATTTACTTTGGGGAAATTGCTACCAGAATTTTTTTTATTTTCTCCCCCTCAAAGCTGACAAAACTCACCTGTTTCATGACTTTGCTGCATATTCACCAAACTCTTTGTCTTCAGCTTGATAAAAGATGCATACATGTGAATGAACTTTGTTGTGAAACTCCTTTTATGAAAACACTTTAAAGTAATATCCAAGTAAAAAGAGACTTTTTGCTAAGTGATGAGGTTTGTAACTAAGCTAAGAAACATGAGGGCAAATAATCCATTATGCAGGCAGAAGAAAGGTTCTAATCTTCACCCAAGGTGTTGTGGTGTAGCAGAAGCTTTGCTCAAGGCAGTCTGTGTTAGTAGTTAGAAATTTGGAATATCTTCTGCCATTGAGCAAACGTCTCTAAGTGCCCTGTTACTCTGGGTTTCACTCTGCTCCTGTCTTGTCCAGCCTGTGAAATGAAACAGGACACTGGGGACTGTTAAGGGACTGATGCTGTGAGATGGTTTGCTTCTCCTGATAGGGCCAAGCAGTATTTGGCTTCAGGTGAAAATCCGAGAGTTTTGTTTGGGTGCAAGCTAGCACAACATACATTACTGCAAGGCAACTGGAAGGTTTTCAGCCTGCAGCCAAAAAAACACCTTCACCTTGTGAATTACATACAACCTAGATACCTCTGCTCTGTGACTGCTGTTCCTCAGAGCTCTGGTGCCAATCTGAGGGAGGGAGGCTAACAGCAATAGAAACCTCATCCACCTTCCTGCTGTTGTTTATTTTATGTCCCTGTGTAGATCCCACCTGGGATTAGGCAGGCAAAGGAATAACACCGCTGACACATCCCAGCTTTGCAGGTATTGGAGAGGCTCAGCCATAAACAGCTGTTACCACAAACCACGCTCTGCAGCCTTGGACTTGGTGACTGATGGGCAATCAACCCCAGTGCTGCAGCCAGGACGAAATGCTCCCACTCAGGACATTCTTCTCCAGCCTGGGGATGCTGCTCAGGGTGCCTGATGGGTGCCTCAGCCCTTTTACATGGCAAATTTTTTTAAAAAATGGAGGAATAACAGCCAAAGTCTGGGAAAATCTTATGGAAGACAAATGAACCTGCAGAATTTTCATCCATTTTTGTTCCCTGGTAAAAGAGGGTGAGAATTTTAAAGCAGGTCCAGGATTTTCCTCTGACCTTAGTGGAGGCACTTTCCCATGTCTCCTTGGTACCAGAGTTGGCTCTGCTTAGATGGTTCCCAGAACACTCTCACTTCAGTTCTGGGGTTTTTCTTGGCCTTAACTGTGGCCATGAAAGTAATTTCCTGGACAGCATTGGAGTGTACTGGTGCCCATAATGGAGCAGGAGAAAAACTGATCTTATGTTAGGACTGGGTATTTAGAAATAGTATCAGATCACATCACAAGCTGCAGGAAATGCAGTGAAAGTCATGTCCCTGTTTCAGTTTCCATGCCCTGTTCAAAGGTCAGAACTCCCTGCCCTTGTGTAGTGCAAATTCCAGAGCTTTTCCTGGGAACTGATAAAGCTGTGAAATTTCAATGTCCTGGAAAGAGCCTGGGACAGTGCCTGGAGTTCATAAAGCTCTTTCTACCCCCAGGGTGATGGGTTGGAGGGAATGGAGTAAGATACCACATCCCCACACTGACACAAGTCAGCCTAACTTCTCTGTGCCTCCAGGGAGCACCTCCACCTTTGCTCCCTGGGGGAATCTCACCTGGGGCAGGGGTGGGGGGAAGCAGGGAAACCACATCTTTTCTGAGGAGACAGTGAGATTCCTGAGAGGCCCAGCACACCTGGGAAATGAGGCATCATGAGAAACCTCTTGCACTGCCAGGCAGGTACTCATCCTGCCAGCCTGCAGCTGATTGCTGCTGGGTAAGGGAAAGAAGGGTTTGTGCAGCAGCACCAGTGCCCTGCTGATCCATGAGGGATATTTTAGAGAGGCTGAGTAGATCAGAGAAGTCATCTGCTGGTCCAGTATTGTCACTGGGGACTAGAGAAGGAAGCTCCCCACTGCACCCGCGTCCTGGCCTGCCAATGTGTTTGGGGTGAGCCCAGCTGGCTCTTGGGCACTGTATACCTTGGCAGTAATTCTCTCCCTCCAATTAGACTTAAAGGGCAAGGCTGCAGTCTGTTAATAATACTGACTTAATTTCTCCCTCTCCTGCTATCTGGCACTGGGCATATAATAAAGAAAGTAAATGTTTGCTGAGCAAGGAAGTGGGGCAGGTGAGTTTACATCAGCGATGCTCTCTGGGACACGTGTGGATCGGTGGCATTAAAGCTGATGAGTGACTGCATGACAGACAATTGTAGACTGATCTCTGCTTATGTTTTAGGCTGGCATTTGGACTGGAATCCCACCCCACTGATGGTCAGAGGAAATCTGTGTGTGTGAGAGTGGTCATTGATTTACATAAGCAGCTCTGACTGTATAAAACAGACTTAGGATGCCAGGCAGGACTTGGAAGGAAAAGAGGTGCCCTGATCCAGCACTTGCTGATGAAGGATCAGCTTGCTCTGCTGCTACCAAACCATCAGGGCACCAAATCTCAGAGCCATGCATGCAGTAAAAGTTCCTTCTGGGGGAAGGGGCTCTTCATCTATTCTGCTTGTGGTGGCCAACAAAATTAGGTAATGCTTCAGGAGAGAAAAAGAATTCCCTCTGCTCATGGCAAATCTTAAAAAAAAAAAATTGCTGATCCCTAATGAGGGGAAATATAATCTATATTTGGCCTAATTTTTTTTTTAACAACTAAACTGTAGTTTCTTAACAACCTGTTATTTCCTATACTTATGTACATTCTTACGTTTCAAGTGAGCCTCACCCCTTCCTTTAAGCTGCATATTTTCCATTTTAAGATTTCCTGTTCAAGCTAAAGGGCAAAGATCTTTAAAATATCAGCACGAAGCTGGGCTACTTGCAGTGTGTAAAAGTTATCAGGCTCCCAGCTCTTGGTCAGGCTGTCTCACTTTCTCCTTATCAGAGAAACAGGTCCCAAGTTCAATGTCTTTGACTCTCTAACTGATGTGCTGGACTAAAGTCCTGACTCCTGGGCAGCCAGGCAGGAGACAGCAGAGTAATATGTGTCTGTGTTTGATGACCATTATTGTTATTGTGATTGGCAGCAGGCACACAGACTTCTGTCTTCAGGGTGTTACCTTTCCTTTCTTTACCTTCTCTCTCTATTTGCCTGCATCCACTCACCTTAATTTTTCCCTGACAGCTACAACCAGGCATGAGCAAGTGGAGGGACGGGGCAGGACTGAGGGAGAAGCAGCACATGCAATGAGTGGAAGCAGCACCTGAATCTTTATCTGTGCTCTAAACATTGCAAAAGATGCAATTGAACAAAAGCCAGTAACACTCAATTGCACGTTTTCAACAACAGCCATCCAGTAACAGCTTCTGTGCTAGAATTTGGGCCAGGGGGATGCTGGGCAGGTAGGCAGGGACAGTCTGTGGTGTCTGGTGCCTCACAGGGTATCCAGCTGCAGGTGTGTGGGAGGGCAGCAGCAGGAGCACCCCAGCCAGGCCCCGTGTCTGCAGGGGGATGGATCCTTTCCCTTCCCATCCCCTCTCTGCCCTGCCCTGCCACCAGGACAGTCCCCAGAACCAGATGCTGCCCACAGCTGAGCTGACAGCTCCAGGTTCAGCTGGATCCTGTGTAGATGCCATAGTTGCTTCTGCACTGAGGGACATCTGCTGCCTTTCCCTGGCTGCAAGGGCTCAGCTCGGGCTTGCCTCCCCCTGAGATCAGGCATCAGTCGTTCTCCCTGGGGTCTCTCCTCACAAACAGCTGTCCCTGAGCAAATTAGCATCAATGAAACCAAATACATGACGGGGGAAGAGGGCAACCTGCAGAAGCTGATCCTAATCCTGATCCTTGGCCATGCTGCTACAGAAGCACGTCTCTGGCGAATAAGGCTAAAATTACCATGTGATGGGGAAGGAGATACTGGGATAATCACGAGTCACAGCTGCTGAAAACCATATTGGCCTAAACACATTTTCAACAAAAAGTGACTTTTCCCCCCCCTTTCTTTACCTAGAATTTCTTTTGGAATATTTCCTCTTTTTTAAACAAAAATAAAATTTCTGTCCCACTCCTGGATCAAACTTGTTTTCTGTCATCAACTTTTTCTTTGTGGAAATGTGCAAGAAATGAGGTGGGAGGGGAAGGAGTCACTGGAAGAAGAGAGCAGATTCCCTTTCAGCCTGCTCTCCAACTGTTTCCTATCCTTGCCTGCTTCTCATGGTGCCCAAATGCAGCTGGAACAAATCCTGCAGGTACCACCAGGACACGGATAAAGTGATGGCAGACACACATTACATACAATATCCCACTTGGGAAAAGGCTTTTCCTTTCAACACAAACTTTCAGAAGTGCTGCTGCCTGCGTGCCTCTCCAAACAGCAGTTTTCTGTGCTGCTGATGAGGAGGAGCTGGGGCTTGTACGTCTGAAGAGATATAAATGCCTAACTCAGGTATTACAGAGAGGGAAAATGCTTGAGAAAACCTGACCTTACAGATGTGTGCTCCATAACTTGTCATTGCCTCTGCTCTCTGGAAAGCACAGGTATTGTTTGTTAGGAATCTGAGGGGAAAACACAGTTAAGTGCATTTTGTTCCCAGGCAGAGGGCAGGGAGGGAGGGGAGAGCACAGGAGTTTTGGAAGGATGGAGGGTCACCCCTCTGGCTACCCTGTGCTTGGTGTAGGGTTTGCTGGTTGAAATATGCTGTGGATGTCTCACCAGGAGCCAGACCCAGAGAGTGCAGCCCTTTCTTCTGCTCTTCGAATCTACTGCCTAGAAGTTTAGCCCCACAGTCTCTGAGCTCCTGGAATGCACTGCCATGTGCCTTGGGCTGTCTTCTTGTCTGGTGGTAGGGATTTTACTCATAAAGGAAGAGCCAGGAGGACCACAGAAGCAGTGAAGAGTGAGGGACAGATTTGCACTCACACAGTGTGTGAATTTGGGAAGAGCCCCACTGAAATCTATGGGGCCCCTGGGGTGCAGTGTGCTTTGACACGAGCAGGGGAGAAGGGCTTAGAGCCCTCTGCCAGTGACCCTGCAACCTGTGGTGACAGCAGACACAAAAAACCGTGTTCTTAAAATGTCTGATTGTGGTGGGCATCTCAGCAGGAGTTAAAACAGCCCTGCCAGAGTGCTGTGTAATGCCCAAACTGGGTGAAAGGTGCATCATGCACAGCTGTGCCAGCAAGATCAAGCTGATGCCCCAGGGTACCAGCAGCGCTGTGGGTAGAGGTGATGGCCATGGTTTTGCTATTTGACAAGCAAACCCAAGGCTGTTGTGTCTGCCATGACTTCAGTGTTGCTAAAGGGCTACAAAGGTCAGCAAAGTCATCCTGTGCCTGCTGGAGGTGCAGTCCAACCTTCTCTCTGCTCGTGGGAGACACAACACTCCAGGGACACTCTGTCCCTGCTCGGATCAGGGCACTGGGGAGAAGGTGCCTGCTCCATCCAGCTGCATCCCATTCCAGAAAGATGAGGGTCAAAGCCCTGACAGCCTCACCAGCTCAGGTGTGTTGTGACCAACAAAGTCTGACATGTCCTGCAGAATTTTTATTAATATTTTGTTTCAAATAATTCCTTTTCTCCTTTTTATTATTTTTTTTCTTCTAAGAATGGTACAGAACTATTTTCCCCCCTGCTTGCCTTTTCAGTTAGAAAGTAAGCAACTCTTTTCCTGATACTTCTTTTTAAAAATTCCCCTGCAGGTTTTCATGCTCTCCTGTTTATAATTATTAATAAGGCTAGCAGGACATGTTGGGTCAATTTCTGTTTCTCTTGAAGTAAAAAAAAAAAAAAAAAAGGTCTTGATTCTAAATGACTTATTCCTTGGAAAGAGGAAGGAAAAAGGAAGTTTTCATTCTGGAAAACTTCCCGAGGTACCCTTTTTGTTTTTAAACAAATTTTCTAATTCTTGATAGTAGTTTTTAGGATTAGACTTTCTCAGGGAACTAAAATGTTTGCCTCACTTCCAAATGAAACTGAAGGCAGATATCAAATTCTTGAACTTCCAATGAACTAGATTAGCACAAGTTGACAAGCAATTACAAGTGTTGCTCTTCTTTCCCCACAAATAATTGATTTCAACAACTACCTGCCTGCAAATGTGAAATAATCAATCTTGATAGGAAAAGCAGCCCCTTAAGCCCTCTGTTTTAGCTTCAAACACGCATCAACTGAAGGTCTAAAGCCTCTCTTGTGCCAGCAGTTTTCCTTCCACAGTGGATTTCCCCACTGCTCCAGTGTTCCCTGACCACCTGCAGATGCTCATGCTGGGATCAGCAGAGTCAGAGCCAACGTGAGTGTGTGAAGAGATTTTTGGTGGCTCCTCTCTGCTCTCAAGCCCTGCGTGCAAAGAGGTCTACCCAGATGCTGCCCAGAGGGTGTGGGGACCTGACTGATTAAAACCCCATGGGACTACTTGGCGATACAAATGGATGGCAGAGTGACTGGAAAATGAGATCAGGCTGTAAACTCAGGAGGCAAAAAAAAAAGAAGGGAGAGGTGGTTTTCCATACTGACCACACACTGATAGGTGGTGCAGAGCTGGAGCTGCCACCTGAAAGCCAGTGCAAGGTCACTGCAATGGCAGGAGATTCTGCTGGTGCAACAAAGGGAGACTGTGGAGGGACAGCAGACCCTCCTCATGCTGAGTGTGCTGGAGGATATAGATATGCAGAGGTGGATTGAGTTCTCCAGTAGACGCTAGGGAGATGGTAAGGCATGTCAGTAGATCATTTATTTTCATTTATGGCTCAGGCCTATCTAAGACTGCTGATAAGGTCATTGTTTCCCTTGAGTCACTGTCATCAGGCTCTATTTGTACATTTACATGATTAAGCAGCAAGAGAATCTAGCTTTATCTTAATTTGTATTTTTATGGCCATGTCTTCCTTGTATTTGCCTCTGCTTCTGTCTGTGCCCAGAACTCGGGAGAGCTGAAATGTCTGATCAGTGCTGTGCTGACCTCCCCAAGTGATTTACTCCAGCGCACACGTGAAAACCTGCTGCAGAACCAGGGTTCCGTAGAACAGACATCTCCCAAATGCCAGCCTGGAGGACAAAGTGATTATTCCCCCTCCTGGCTGGTGAAAAAGAGGCAGAGATTCTACTTTCTCCCAAGGTTTGACTTGCTGCATGACTAGTGCATGATGAATGGACGTCACCGGCACATGACAGACGTGCGTCTGGCTGCCCTGTGCAGCAGCCTCCAACTGCCTTGTGGAATGTGTTCTAGATGACTGACTCAGGGCCATAAATGTTTATTAGCCTGACGGACTCCAGAACAATCAATTAAGTCTTTATTAAAACCGTTCATGAGAGGATCCTCCACACAAAGCAGTACCAGCGAGGACTTGTCTTTCTTGGCACCCCCTGTCCACCTCTGCCAGCTGGGAGACTCTCTGACCATGATTTCTGCAGGCTTGGACAAGCTGCTCTGAGTAATGCTGTGGTTCTGGTTAAAGTTTGTCACTACTCGATTTAACACCCTCTTACACACATGGGAATAATGTGTGTCTCCTTTTTTTTTGGGTGTTTTATTTTTTCCCTTTCTGTCACATGAGTTTGGATTGGGACCAAGTATTTTTTTAATTTTTTTTTTTATTATTTTAGAAGCTCCCTACTCTCACTCATAACAGGTTTGCATCAAAAGAAAGCTCTCCTCCTGGTAGGGCTCAGTGAGGCAGCTCTGGTGATAACAGAGTAAACAAATGAAATTACACTACACTTTTCCCGTGTCACAGGATTCCTGGAGTCCTACACAGAGCTCCACAGTGAAAATAAAGGATAATTTCAGTCAACCTGAGGGCTCACTAGCCACATGGAGTTTTGCACGATGCATAAGACACGTTGCCTTTCTGCAGGGCACTGCTGTTTATTCTGCCAGCAGCAGTTCCAGGCAGGTGCCCCGTGACTCCTGTTCCGTGGGGAAGGCAGGGAGGGCTGTGGGCAGCACTGGGTGCCTGGGCTGCAGAGAGCAGCAGCAGCTGGCCCAGACCCCCAAGATCCATCCCCCTCCCAGAGCATGTCCCTTGCCCTCTAAGCATGGGCACAGAGGTGCAGAAAGGACAACACATGGCTGTTTGTCTTCCCAGAGGTGGCTGGGGATGTCAGGGCACACGGGGACATCCCCCTTTACCTGCTAAGCCCACGGTGCTGCACAGCTTTGCCCTGTAATTTTGAGAGGGGACAGAAAGGCAGACTCCTCAGAGTTAAATTCGCTTCCTAGGCTGAGAGCTCGGGATGCAGGAGCTGCCAAGGCATTCCCTTCCTCTAGGATGTGGAGCTGGAAGCCAACAATTTGCTTGGAATGCCTTTAGTACAAATCTTTGGGGCTAATTCAGGCATTTAAGCTGATCTTATTCCACTCTTTTCTCCCTTTATGTAAGTATTTTTCTTATTGGACAGCATTAAATCATCAGGTCTATCTTGGAAAAATCCTCTTCATCTGGTCCTTGCTGGCACTTCTCCCTATGCAGATTTTACTATACTAGAGATTTGCTTCCTCCTAGGTCGCCCTCCTAGTTTTTTAGAATTTCAGGTCGCCCTGAATTTTCCAGATTCATCCTAGTTTGAATCTGGAAAATGTTTCCTATATATACATAACTGACCTTTATGAGGCGAGCAGTTATAAAAGCGGACATCAGAGAAACTGAGAAAGCTGAATAAAAACCCAGGGGCTGTGGTTTGACATGTCACAAGGCCTTAGATATAGGCAGAGGAGAGTTTGGTTTAATGACCTCTACTACCCTTTCCTCCCACACAGGCAAGAGAAGTTATGCTTTGTTTGCTTTTCTCCAGAGTACTTTCATTTAGCAAACAAGGTGATTAAAAAAAAGAAAGGCTGGGGGAATATATCCTGGTAGAACGAAAATAATTTTTAAAAGCCATTTTGAATCAATTTAAAGTACTTTCAAGGCTAAAAAGCAAATTTCAGAAACTTTTTTCAGCAAATTTGCTGGCAGCAGGATTTTGTTGGGTGAGGATTGAGGCACAGGGCCACATGGGCACACAGGGTGAGAACTCCCTGCAGGTCCCTCTTTTGTCCTGGATTTTCCACCTCTCAACTGGAAAAGCCACAACAGCCAGCCCTGGCCCAGGAGGAGCCTCGCTGCTCAGCAGTGGAGGGGGCAGTTATTGTTTTTTACCTGCTGATCACTAATTGCCAGCTTAATCCCGTGTTTGTGTCGCCGCTGGGAGGGAGCCAGGCCCAGCGCCGCCTCACAAAAGGGACCGTGGTGTGTTTAACCGGCTTAATGACTGTGTAATTACGAGTCTCCCTAAACGCTCTTCCACAATTAGAGCTCGTCACATCCCCGCGACCTGACAGGATTTTAAAGACGTAATTAGAGGCTTGGCAGCAGTGCTGGTGTTGATCTTGAGGCGTGAGGGGAGGAGGAGGTGAAATCGCTGTGAGCAGTGGGTGTCTCGCTCCTACGAGTGCCTTATTACCCTCTCTGAAAGCAGATCTCTGTGCAAGGGCCCTGGCTGTCACAACAAGGCTGATCTGCCTTCCCAACTCCTTCCTCCTTCCCCAGGAATTCCCTGCAGGAAATCCCTTCTCTGGCTGAAAAGCACAACGAGCCAGGGCGCAGCCTCTCCTGGACAAGCTGGGGAATTCGGCCTCACGGGTGCAACGGGCAAAGCCCACCCCTGTGCCCCAGCCAGAGCAACTTCATCCTCAAGGCAGCGCCTCCATGAAATTTATTTGGTTTGTGGATGGTAAACCCCTCATGAATAAGAGATTCTGCTCGCCACAGAATCCCAGGAAGGGTCAGGTTGGAAGGGACCACAGTGGGTCATCTGTCCTAATGTCCATGCTCCAGCAGGGTCATCCCAGAGCACATGGCTCAGGGTTGTGTCCAGGTTCTGGAATATCTCCAGTGAGAGAAACTCCACAGCCTCTCTTGCAGTCTGTCCAGGGCTCGGTCACTGCACAGGGAAGGAGTTCTGCCTCATGTCCAGGTGGAACTTCCTGGGATCAGTCCCTTCCCATTCCTCTTGTCCCACTGTCCCTACAGAGTCCTGGGCCCTGCTGTGCCCCTCCCTGCAGACAGGGACACCCAGGGCTGAGATCCCTCTTATGCCCACATCTATCTATCTATCTATCTATCTATCTATCTATCTATCTATCTATCTATCCATCTATCTATCCATCTATCTATCATCTGTCTATTTTTCAGAAGTATGTACATTATATTTACATATATACATGCATACATATGAGAAACACACTCATGTTTCTGGTTGTTTCTGGCAGCTAAAAGGAGCAATAAGTAATAGGCTGAATCATACCTTCCCCTCTTCTTTTTATTCATACTCCCACTCGATCTTCCCTGACTCTACTTCAGTGCTTTTTTTTTTTTTTTTTCCCACATACCTTTTCTCTTCCCTCAGGTTCTGATTCATTTAGCAGTGGATTCACTCAGGCCTCTGAGTTCACTCTCTTCCTTTCACTGGAGACATGTACAGCCACCACTCCCAACCTCATACAAGTAGCATTGCCTCACTGCCATCCAAAACAGTTTACTCACGTGGTGGAAAATTGTGGCACTTGTGAATTTTGTGAATTTTTTCTTTCCTTCTTTCAGGAGACCTGGGAGCTGCCGCTCCTTATTATAGTTTGCACTGCCTTTCAGCTAGCTGTTTGTTACCCAGCACACTCCACAGGAACCTGCTTATTGCTAATATATCCACATTTCTTCCCACTCCTCTGTAACCAGAGGTCTTCTTTTTCCAGTGTGGCAAGAGGTTCCAGCTGCTCTTAAGGGATGAGTTTCACCTTGGAAGGCCTGTGTGAGCCTTGTAAGGGAGATGTTACTTCTAATTAAATGGCTGGGGGAATTCAGCTGTATTTTTTGGTTTGTTTTGCGACTTTCTTTTGGTTTTTTTCTTTTTGGTTTGTTTGTTCTTTCTCTCCCTCACATGCACGGGTATGTGCCACAGCACTGGTAATTTATTATGCTTGCTTAAAATGTGTAGCATTCACTGTATTTCTCATTCTTTTTGTAATTGGATTGGGCATATGCTTATGTGGTATCCAGATAAGCAGGAAGTTAGCAAGCGAGCACATTAAGTTAAATTCAGTGTAAATAAAATGCATCAGCAGCTAATTTAAAATGATGAAAAGATCCAACAAGCATGTGCTAAACTTGAAAGGTACCTGCAGGTGCAGCTAACTTTATTTTGGTGTACATGACTTGGCTGGAAACTTGCCCACGTGAGGTCACATCACAGAGGCTTCACCCTGGCTTCCTCCTCCTCCTCCTTCTCTCTTTGGGAAATCAGAGGTCAAGAAGTTAGGGAACCAGTCCCTAACTAGGGTAAATCTGACTGAAGGATGAAGAGGATAACGAGAGTGCCAAACAATGCACCACCACTCCCATTTTTTAGGTTTGAAACTACATTAGAATCACACCTGCAAGGATAATAATCTGAATATCATGAAGGTGCCTAATTCCCAGAAATTCCCACAGGAGACAGGAATGAGGGCACTCCAGAGGATGCTGCCCTGAGGAGGCACTTCAAATGCCACTGTGGAGCCATCGCCAGAGCTGGAGAAAGAAACCAAATCCCTGGAGGTGTCATTCTGTGCTTGACTTAAAAAGATCTCACTGGATCCATTCAAATCCTCGTTGAGGAACTCATACTTTCCATGAGGTCTTTCAAAAGCAGCCTCCCTCTGTCCCAGTCCCTCACACCTGGCCCCAAAACCTGCCCCTTTCTTCCAGGGCTTGTGGAGGCTCTCTCAGGAAGGAAAGGAGCTCTCTGGAGGGCCTGTGGCAAGTTGGCTTTTTCTTGCAAGCTTCTCTCTCAGTGTGGTCTGGGCCCGACCAAAAGTTGTGGATGAAACCATTAACAACTTCTCCACCTTCAGCATAGCACAGGTGTTTTGTCAGTGATTGTACCTGGGATTGCACTGGACAAAATTCCGCCAGTGCAGTTACATAGTGTTGCTTGCTGAAAAAGAAAATAAATAAACAAACAAACCAAAACAAAAAATCCAAACTGTTTGACTGAAAACTCTTTGTTGGCAGATTTAAGTACTCATGAGGTCTTGTAAGCACCCTGGGTTATCCACCTCTGCAGTGTTTTCATCTCTAGAATGTACCACATGATATAAAATTTGTTCTTTGGTACCTTTCACCACACTAAATTAAACTTTGGGAATGGCAATATATTGCAGGAGGAAGCAAATGTGTTCTGACACAAGAATTGGAGCTGCTGAGACAGTGGGCTTTGGCAGAGGTTGGCAATGTCCCTCTGTAGCTCAGAGTGATCCCAGGGCTGCTCTGGTGTCTGCCAGGCTTTGCTGAAAAGCTCAGACAGGCCATGGCATTGCCTGTCTCACCCTAAACACAGGAGAAGAATCCCGTTCCTGCACTGGGGAAATCTCTTACCTGGCTGAGTGGAAGGCAAATGAGCCTTGGATGTGTCTTTCAAGGAACTACAAGGGCTGGATTGAGCACTGGGAGGGGAAAAGGAATCCAAACCTGGTCTCTCCACTTACAAAGGACAAGATTCCCCTTGTTTTGACAGGAAGCAAGAATGTGGCTCTGCTTGATAATACCCCGTGCCTTAATGCTGCTGAAGTGTTTCCTGTCCATTTTTTATTGCTTTAAAGAAAAACTTGACTGGTCCCTGGAGGAGGAGGAAGCCTTCTCCATGGGAACAAAGTCTCTTTCCTCAATCTTCACTCCTCACCATATCAGCTTCCTGCTTGGTCATCAGGAATGTAAATAATCAGCCATTTTCTGTATCAATAAAGATCCTTTTCAGTGTAATGAGGTGCTGGGCTCAGCTATGTCAGGACTTGATGAAGCAGAGGCTGATGTTTCTCTAAATCCTGCCCAGGGCAGTAAAAATAAAGCTTGTTCTAAGATTTCAGCCAATTTCCTTGCTTCCTTACTCCTAGAAATCTTGTTTTGGGCATACCTAGGCTGTGAAAATTCCTTGTTTATCCCTGCAGAAATCCACTAACAAAGAACTCATATTTAAGGTGATGAACTGAGAATTTTGCTGGTCTCTTTCATTTGTTTCTTCTTGTTGTATAATGAGGGCCTGACACCATAGTAGTCATCATTATTAGAAGTAGGGCTTTTCTCCTTTCTTAGTTTATTTAAAAAAGAATAAATAATCTTTAGGACATTAGTTTTAGACTGAAGGCTGTCTTCCCCCTCCTCACACAAACACACTTTGTTGAAGGATTTTTGGAAGGTCTGAGGAGCAATTACTGTGAGTTCTTAATGCCATAATTGAAGGTGTTGAATCTTCAACAAAGCCTGATTTTATTAAACTTGTGAATTAGCCCTGACATTAAATAGTTGTTAACAACAAACAAAAAGAGCTTTTTTAGAGGTTTCAGTTGGATTTTTTTTCCCCTCTTTTTTTTCCTCCTTCATATAATTTTTTTGGTGATTTTGCTCATCGTCAAATGGCTTGGTTGCTGCTCCTCTGCTTGGCTTCCAAGGTGCAACAAGAATATAGTTTTTGTAGGGTGTGGGCATTATGTAGGACTGGGCTGATGTGCTCGGACTGCCTGTGATGCTGGGGCAGGGCATGGAGAGCAGAGCCTTTCAGGTCATTCCCAAGATTTCTGCCTGCAAGTGCCACCAACACAAAACTCCTGCCCCAAAGGAGAGAGGAAGTGCTGTACTGTGTCTGCAGCAAAATTTAAAAGAAAACAAAAAAAAAAACCCAAACAAACAAACAAACATACACACGCACACAAATAAAAAAAAACCAAAAAAAACCCCAAACAAAAATGAAATTAAAAAAAAACAAAAAACCCAAAAAAACCCACCAAAAAAACCCACCAAAAAACCCCACAAAAAACCAAAAAAACCCGCAAACCCCAACCAAAAAACAAAACACAACCTTCCCCCCAACCAAACTAGAAAAACAAAAAAAAAAACAAAAAAAAAACCAACCAAAAAAAATAAAAAACCAACCATCCTCCCCTCAACAACCCAACCCAGCAATGTATTTAAAAGAATCTTTGGAAGATGAAGTTTAGCTCTGAAAATCAGACTTTTGCAGCTGACCCTCCCGGAATATAAAACCTATGTCTGTTTTCAGCCCATGAGGGCACATGGTAAAATATTTGCCTCTTTTTAATTTTTATTTATAAAATCCAGTCCATAACAAGATTCATCTGTTCCACCAGGCTTTTTAGTAGCCAGAAGGGTTTTTTATTGTTGGCGAGCATGAGTTTACAAGGGTGGAGGATCATCTGGTTTTGTGGCCAGCTGTTGGCCATTGTTAGGGAGTACTAAAAAGTCTTTGTACGTGTGCCCAGATATGTGTTCGAGGGGCGTGCCATTAATCAGCTTCTAACTATGGGAATAATGATGAGACATCTAAGGAAGACATTTCAAAGTTATTAAAATAGCATTCAGGTGAGAAAAGTCATTCCTTGTTCTGCAGAGCGTCTCACAAGTGTCCAGGAATGATGCAGTAACCAACTCCCCTGCCACCAACACTCCCCCCAGTCCCATAAACACACAATATTGTCCTTTAAACAGTGCTGCCTGTGCATCTCTTGCACTGTCCCCTTGTAACTTATTGTGGCTTCATGGAGTTCAGTGTGTCAGCAGAGATCCCCACAAAATGACCTTGGTGGTAATGAAAGGTTTCAGGTAACATGCTTTGCCTCTCATTTGCTTGGGACAATATGTGTGCCAGCTGGGACAGGGCAGCTGGTAGAGATGCAAAGGCTTGATTGGATGTCTGAACAGTGAAGAAATGCTGTTTGCTGATTCTTCACCTATTTACATGGCCATGTTGTCCTAAAACTTACAGCCCACCTGCTGGTGGCCATGGATGTTGTGTGGCACCTGGAAAAGATTTTCCTCTCACCTGCCAGGGTGAGAGGTGCTGTTTTTGGGAGGAACCACACAGGAGAAATCCTCAAAGGAACAGGCATGTCACCCCTGAGATGTGCTTGCATGCTCTCTGTCCTGGCTTCCAGCAGCCTTTGGAATTTCCAGGAATGGTCCTAGTTATATTTATCCCTGGAAATCCTGCCACCACAATGCACACAGTTCACTCTGACCCTGGCTGGTGCCAGCTTCCTTCAAGCCATGAGGAAGATGCACAGCTTCTACAAGAACTGCCCTTTCTGCTGCTAGAACTCTATTAGTGGCATCCACATAAAATAAGATAAAAAGCAAGTTCTTGGCAATTCCAAGGTCTAGAACACGAGAGTGCTAAAATTTAAGGAGAAAAAGGACCACACTTCTACGTCTGTGCTGCACATTGCAAGGTGTAACCTGCCGCAAACGCCTGTGTGAGTTCAGGTTAGAAACTGAAAACTTAGGAACTCACTGGGATGGGGATTATTTATAAAGCAGATCTAAAGGGGCTTGAGGACACGAGAGCATAATCTACGAACTCTTGAATTTTGGGTAGATGTGTTCAATGTCCCCTCCAAAACCCATGTTTGTGTGGGAGACTGCAAGGGACAAAACCAGGTATTTACACTGTGGATTGCAGCAATGCTTTCTTAGCTGTTGAAGCTTGTGTACTTTTGCTAAAATTTGACAGGTTTAAGGAGAAAAATCACTTTGAATAGGTTGTAATGGTTTTATAATGTCACAAAAGATTTAGGAAAAGTACCTGTCTGCTGCATGGGGACATCTCCCAAGAGTCTGGAGGACTTTCAGATCATGCTGTATGAACTTAAGCAGTGGTCTTGTTCTGATTCTGCTTTAATATTGTCAGCCCTTGGCTTTTAAAGCTTATTACTCAGACTATCCTCAAAAAACATAAGATTGAGAAATCATGAGGTTTAAAAAAAAATTGTAAATTGTGTGTTCTTTTTCTCAGCCTTGAGGGTTTATGTTTTCAGTCTTTTCTCTGCAACAATGCCGACTAGAAACTTACTTCTAAAACACTGGAAATAAGGAATGTTTGTGTAATCATATGACTCAAAGAAGTAGGACCTTAGGAGAAAAAAAACCAAAAAACCAAAACAAGACCAGAACTGAAAACTTGTGATACAATCTCCAGGAGACTGTGATAAAATCTTCTGGAGATGAGTTGTCCAGATGAACAAAAATAAGACATCAAGTGAAAACAAAAGTTGTGAATGCCTATTTTCCCTCTCTGAACAGAAATCACACTGAGATTTTAGCAAATATGAAAAGTGGGGATAATATGTTTAAGAATAAACACACAGACATTAAGTTAATGTTTTGCCCTTTGCTGTACACCTTTATCCCTGGACATGCTTTTAAGCCTTTTTATTCCCCTAAAATGGAATAAGAGAAACATTAAATTCCACGGCCAGACATTTATAAGTTGTGAACCAGTGCAATTGCATTTCAGTCAATGGCTCAGGTCACTGCATGGCCTGGCTCATGAGCTGTTCTCCTTGGGTTTTGCTCTTTTCCAGCTGCTACTGGGGACAATATGTGAGCCCAGTGTTTGCAAATAGTCCTCAGATGAACCACAGAGAGCATCTCAGTAGCTCTCTTAATGCCACCTACTCCAGATGTCCTCCCCAAACCAATAGACTGTCAAAGAAAATATCTTTATAGCTTGCACAGACAGCAGAATCCAGCCCTTGCACAGGCTCTCACGAAGAACAAATAACGAGGCACGATTTTTGCCTTTATATTCAAATACATGCTATTGTTCTGTAGTTACATAAGCCAGCCAGTCAGAGGACAGAAACAACATCATATGACTTATGTAACTAACCATTGCCCAATCCTGCTATGAGATCTGTGTGGCCAGGCCCCCCCCATGCAAAGCCCCATTGAAGTCCAGACAAAGATCACTCCAGGGCTGGAACCCAACATGGTAGAATTTATGACTATTTGCAACAAGCCACTCACGAAAAAAACTGAGAATTAATCCCTGAAGAAACGGGTGAATTAAATTTTTTCTCTAAAAAAAAGGGGAAAATTTTTTTTTTTTTTTTTTTTTTTTTTTTTTTTGATGAGCAAATACATTCTATTCTGTTTGTAACAGCTTTGTGGATAATTCAGGATTCAGAAAAGAGGCAAAATCCATCAAAGCGAATAGACATTAATTTCTAATTATATGTCCGGTTCTTCAAGAGGGGCCAATACCCTTGGGGAAACAAAGAGAGGAGTCTGAAGAAAACAATCGTCTGAGAAACAATCTGCTGGTTCTTGATAACTCAGAAATTCATCTGAGGTGTAAACACTGGCTGAAATGGCTGAATTCAGCAAACGTGGTCCAAAAATTCAGAAGCCAGGGTCTGCAGTCAGATGCTTCCACAGGTCACACGAGAAGACCTCCATGGCTGGAGGTGCTGGTGTGGCCTGTTCCAGCTTCCCAGTTTGGGACACCCTGGAATGCAAGCAGTGAGAACTCTTTTCTGCTGCTACTGCCGACCAAAACCTTTAGGGTGCTGGAAAAAGCCTGAAATGCCCTCTTCTAAGGACAGAGAGAGTAAAACAGATGGGAAATGGAAATATAAGACTGGGAAAAACCCAAAGCTCTTCTTGCCTTGTTTTACATTCTCAACCACAGCCCAAATTGGTGCTTTCCTAGGAAGAAGCCCCCAGACTATTGGATTCACATCACCCTCCCCACCACCGTCTAGAGCTGTAGCAGTGAAAAACTGTCCAAAGTTCTAAAACTCCCCCAGTGATGGGGCCTTCTATAAAATGCCTCAGGTGTGGTGACCAGCTGACAGCTTGCCTGGCCCTCCTAAAGCTTGCCTTTTATCTAAGAGGCTGCCTGCCACTGCCCACCTGGATGAAGGTAGGAGTTTCAAGCTGGATTAGGCTGCACGCAGAAGAGTGCAAAGTGACATGGACAGTGTGGCCACCAGCCTGTGGCAAGAGAAGCCTCCTCACTGGAAAAGTTGCTTCCCAGGGCTCTCCTTCAGCCTCCATGAGCAGTCCTAGCCAGTGCAGAGTTGTTTCTGGGAATTCAGGGAGGTCTGTGGCTCCCTCTTGCTCTGCCTTCCTACAGCATTCCAGGCCACCTTAGGCAGAGTCATTGTGTTCCCTGCCAGTTTGCACCTGATCATGCAAGATAACAAGATTCTTCCAGCCCATGGCTTCAACTGAAGAGGTGGGATGGACATCCATTATTCTGATGGATAATCATAGCTGTTTCTGCATGCCTGACCTGAACTTCTCTCCCGGGAGGCTGGACTGTGGGATCTGCTGAGAAAAGGCCAACTGCAGTGATAAGAGTCTGGCATTTATTTCTAGTTGCTGGCTCCTCAATGACCAAAAAGCCCCACAATTTCTTCAGGCTGAAAAAGTCCTTGAATCAGGTACACAAGGGATTAAAGGAGAAAGTGAATGAACCACCAAGGAGTTTGCTCCAATCCAATTCCTCTTGTCCGCTTCCACGTCACACCAAGGGATTACAGGCAGGGGTGAAATTGTTTATGTGTTCAATTTTTTTAAGATTAGACCCTCTTAATAAATGAGCCACTATGAACTTGGAAGGTCCTATCACCCACTGAGATGTGGCATAAAAAAAGGGTGTGAATGATTGAATGGGGAAATTTTTCCAAACTGAAAGGTAGAGGAGCACTCAGCACCCCTTTCCAGAGATACACAGTTTTCATCACAGACACCAGTCCTGCCTTCAGCCCAGCTTCCAACTCCACCATGTGGATTTGTTTTCAGAAACTTTTCAGTAATATCTAAATTTAAAAAAAAATGCTTTAGAAACCTTCCACAACCCAAAAAAGAGTAGTTCTTGATAACAAAATGGAGGTAGGCCCCAGTCCTACACACACTTCATCACTCATGTGCTCTCCATGCAAAGAACGTCATTTCTGCCACTGGAGCTGGGAAGTGCTGGAAGATTTTTTCTGAAAGCACACAGTGTTGTCTGAGCTTTGTCCCAGTGAAATCGGTTTCAGGGCAGGGAAGAACAGATGTGAAAATCCCACCCAAAAAGGGACTGTTGTTTGTGGATCCGGCTGACCCACCACAACCACATCTCGCCTGCAGAGCCCCAGCAGCATTGTTTTTCTCGAGCAAGCGAATGTTAACCTTAGAGAAAAGAGCCCCAGACTGTTACCAGAGACACTGGCAGCAAATGCATTCCTCTCCCTGTGTGTTCTCGGCCTCATCCTTTTCCCATGGAAATGCTGCTTTGCAGCTGGTGCTGGTAAACGCAGCAGAGGCCCAGCATGGGCCCGAGCACTTGTCATGATCATCTTTGCCCTCTAATTGCCAGCACATGCCCTGGCACGGCGTGGGCTCACTGCCAGCCAGCCCTCTCCAGACAATGCCTGGGCACAGTTTTGCCTGGAGGGGGTCTCTGAGGGACAAGGATGAGGACAGTGGCATGTCTGGGTGTGTGGACATGGAGGGAAGGTCCTGGATCCTCTGAGTTACCACCAGTCCAGAGCAGGTTCAGGCTCTTGGAGAAGCTGAATCTCAAAACCTGTTCTGGCAGCAGGCTTGGGATGCACTGCCCTCATAAATTTCAGCATGAGGGGAGGTTTTAAATCCCTCCCACCTCCCCTTCGGCATTCAGAAGCTCCTGTCACATATCCTACCCTAGGGTTTTTGTTGCTGAAATATTTGTTCCCTCCCTGTTCTGCACTCCTGTCCCTGAACTTCAGATTGTCCTAGACCTCTGGCTGACAAGTGTGTGCAGCATGGTTTTTCTTCTGGATTCCTGAGGAAAACAATCTGGAGTAGGTTTTGGCTTCTGGTGTCGGATGCGATCCACTACCCTCTTTTGAAGGCCCTTTATCCTCCCTTGGAGTTCTCCTCCTAGGGTTCCAGCTGTGTCAGTGCTTTGAGATTGCTTGGATGCCTAACCTGGGCTGAGTTAAAATGTATGAACACTCAAAACCAATTACAGTTCCTCTACCGAGGACCCTTTGTTCTAATTACAAGAACTCCAGGAGGCTACGGCAGATCTGTCAGCTGAGGCTGGGAATACAAATGTTTCTTTTTCTTTTTCTCCCCCCTCCTCTTTCTTTCTCCACGCCTTCCCCCCACCTCCCCTTCTCTAGTAATCAGGGAGGCGGGGAGGCAGAAATCTCAGCAGGAACAGATTGAATACATTAACATTTGGTTGGTTTTGTATTGTTCTTTAGTGAGACCGCAACTTATGAGGCTGTTTTAATAAATGTCTGGTCAGGGGCCAATCAAAAACTGCCAAAAATGGGTGTAGGGACGCCTGTTTCCCACACAGTCTGCTCTTTCCCACCCTAATCACTGGAAATAAGAACGCCTAATAACCAAATGCCTTCTTTTCCCTATTTATCTCCTCACTCTCGGGGATTTTGCAGCCCGTCGTTCCTAGACATGAGCAAACCTAACTCCCCACTCCAGCAGCTCCTCCCCCAAGGCAAACTGAGACCATCCTGTTGGACCATAATGTAGCATATGTTGAGGGCAGATGCTCATCTGGTGTAAATTATCCTAGGGCTGCTCAATTCAATGGAGCTCCAGTAACTGAGATCAGCTGAAGATCGTACCTTTGTTTTATTTACAGTGGTTGAAGGCAGCTCCTTACAGGACATGGATGTGCAAAGATTGGGAGTTTTCTCTGCTTGATTGGCACCTCTGGGGGAAACACTGAAACGTCTAGATGTGTTTCAGCCTGCTTTCAGCTGGAAAGTTTTATGGAAGACTTAGCACAGCGAGTCCCTTTCATGCCAAAGAACATATATTTCTCCAAAGGTGAGGTGCTGAGGAGGCTGGGCTCTGCCTCAAAGCACGAGGGAAGAAATCACAGTGGCGTCAATTAAAAAAAAAAAAAAAAAGCAAATCTGGCTTCTCCAAGATGCAACTTCCTTAAAAGAGGCTGAGGGGAAGCTGAGGTTTCTTCACTCTCTAGCAAGGGGTGCTTCCTGCTGGGCGGCACACCTCATCTCCAAACCATCATGACTGGCTGTGGCAACAGGAGGTCCTCCATGGGATTTGGCTCTCTTGGCTCTCTTGTGCTGGTGTGCACACCCAGAGGGACAGAGACCACAGGAGAAACCCTTTCCACAGAGTCTGCAGCCCAGAGATGACCACAAGCATGGCCAAAGACAAGCCACAGAAGCTGAGTGTTACAATCAGGGCCATGTAGTTGGTGAGGTGCAGAGAAGACAGGTATCCTGATATTTACCATATCTGGGTAAAAAGAGCTCCAGGGTAAAAAGAAATTCCTTGTTAGCCAGCTTCACATGACACAACACTGAGTTTTATCTTTCAGCAGCAGAGTAGGACACTTGATGGGAAGGAGAGAGGCCTGTTAACCTCCAGGTGGGTGACTTTGGTTTGTGCTAAGCTGTGCTGGCTACTGGGTGGAAAACAATGCCAAAAAAAGAAAACAAGTGCAGAGACTTGAGCTTTGAAATTTAATTATTACAGCATGGCAAACTACATGTGAAAGAAAAGGGGAATGGCTTTAGCTGTCGAGGGCTTTGAGTTCTTATCCATTTAGTAAAGGTGTGATGGGAGTACCAACTGGAAAATATATCAGTGGGAAACAGTCAATGAGAATTAGCTCTTTTTGAGACACTTTATAACTTCTTACTACTGTTAAAAATCTGGGGCTAATTAAGTTTCTATTAAGCTTTTGTTCTAAAACTCCAAAGCATGTGGAACTTGCTGGGTTGTATTTGCTGCAGGGAAGGTTTGGCTGCATCACAGCACCCAAACACACAGATCCCTGACTGCCATCCTCTTTTGGAGGGTTGTGGCAGCCCAGGGTGAAGTTTTTAAATGGCAAGTGTCTCCATGGGCTGATAGCGTGGCAGGTGGGTCATGCAAACCCTGAGGGATAGAAATGTGCCAGTGGTACAAGAGCTGGGAGCCTCCAAACTCCAATCTCCCTGTGCAGGTCAGCTGGGAGGACCTTGGTGCATGTAGATGCCACCTGCTAAATCTGCCAGGGCAATCTAGGCAGTTTTTCATCCCCAGGAAGGGAAAACTGGGAGCTATGGGCTTGTGTGCCACACTTTGTGCAGCTTCTGTCACCCACTTAGCAGCAAAAAGGGAGGGAGCCTGAGGCTGATGACACCTGAACTGACAGAAGTAAAATTCACCAGGGAATGCCTGCCAGCACCAGAGGAGGCTGACAGTGATCCTGGTGGAGTTGGTTTTACATGGCCAAACTTGCTGCTCCTGCTGGAGAAGTCAAGGAGATGTGGATTTTCCCGGCCACATGTCCTGCTCCCCTGACAGCAGTACCTGAAATGTCAGGGAGCAGCCAGCCCGTGATGCAAACAAGGTTGTGGTCCTCACTAAAAGCCCCTAGGCAGCTCTGCATACCTAGGTGGTGCTCCATATGGTTGGCAGACCCAGAGGTTTAGCCAGCTTCCAGAAAAGTTTGGAATTGCTTCAGGATGTGGGTGCCAGACATCTAAAAATCCAGGTGGCTGCACTCAGCAGGTTGAATTACCAAGCTGCCTCCCATAGCTCCTCCCAGCTGAGGAATATTTCCTCCTCCTCCTCCTCTCCCTCATACAGGAAGAGCTGGTGTTGCAGTTGCCTCTCCTCTCCAGGCAAACCAACAAGGAAGGGATCCTATTCCATCCAGCAGATTTGTACTTAGACGTGTGAAAGAGACTTTGCAGATACTCCTCCAGTGCTGGGGAGCAAAGTGCCAAACATCAAGGCAAGGTGACAGCCCAGCTCTGCTACTTACACGCTGATGTGTACAATTATTTTCCCAATGAAACTGGAGTGGCTTAATGTGGATAATTGGGCATTGTGCCTTTGCTCTTCATCCTGTGCAGCTCCATGTTTATATGAAGTGAGGATAATATTTCCCACTGTAATAAAGAATTTATTAGATCAAAGTCCATTTGGTCTCAGTGGTTTTTGAATACTGTTTAGTTAAATGTGAGTGATTATAAGAGTATCTACATGGAAGGCTACTGGTGAGGCTGAAATCAGAGACTCTGGCCATTCCTCTTATTAGTCCGATTTTCTGTCTAGTTCCAGAGTTCCACTCAGCTTGAAAGAATGAACCTAGAACATGACACAGTAAAACCATAAACACTCGGAAAAACAAACAGAAAGTCCAGGCAGGTGAAATCCCTCACAAATGCCCTTAAACTCCATTCCACTCCTCACTCTTAATTCCTTGAAATAAACCCACAGGATTGCATAAGGAGTAAACAATGCTTAAGTTTGTGCCCAACAATTGTCACAACTTCCCTAAAATGCATCCTTATTACATTGTGTCCTACAGATTGCGGAATGGGAAATTGCAGAGTAAACCAAATACAGTGATTTTTTTTTTTTTAATACCCTAGCTAACATTTAACAGAGCTTTGCAGCAGAAACAACCTCAGGATCAATCTCTGTCCCTCATCAAGGTTTACAGCTGATTTCCCTCCACAGGACAGGAGGCCACTCGGCAGTCCAGCAAGGAGCTATGAGCTCCTGTTTTTTTAGTAGAAGAAACCACCTCATGGAAATTCAGAGGCTTCCCAAAGACTTCAGCCCCCTCAGGGCAAATATGAGCTGTTGGGATCACTGCCACTGTCCTGTTTAGCCCCAGGGAGGGTGGCATTAAGGGTGAAGTGTCCCCTTGGTCCCTTTGTGTCTCTTGACAGCCCTGACTGTGCTGATGCAGGTGAGGAGCTTCTCACTCTTTGGAGTGACCAAACCATGGCATTTTCTGCTTCCCACCTGCAATGCCCTTGGCACAGATGGAAAAAAGAAAGCTGGAGTGCTGCTGCTGAAGTTCTGACTGCTTTGCTGGTCAGCACAGTTTTAAAGGAAAGGCTGCTGCCCTGGCAATGCCACACACTTTTCTCAGTGCTGCAGTTGTGGCAGATGCTGTCCAGTGTCACACTTTGGAAAGTTTACCTTGTGTGCAGTGTGAAAACAAGCCTAAGAAATAGGGAAAAAAACCAAACACCCTTTAAGGTTTCTGACAGCTGTGACTTGTGAAAGAACCAAAAACCAAATTTCTGCTTATTTCTGTGTGAGCCTTGTGGGCTGGCTGCTCTTTTAATCTAATTACTTTTAATCAACAGACAAGGTCATACTCAGCCACACTTGAGATTTGGAGAAAAGAGCCTAAAGAGGGAACACAGTGCTGTTTCAGCCTCTTCTTCTCGGCAGGCAAGTGATGTTATCCCCTACAAAATCCCAGGGCAAAGCCCTGTTATGCTGCCTTATACCTGAAGCCAAGCAAGCCCCTGCACCCTCTTTCCTGTACCAAGCACATGAAACTCAGGTAAAAGTCACTTTTCAAAAGCTGTGCTAGAAACAATGTGTTAAAAGAGGATGAAAAGCTCTCTCCAGTCCTCTTTTCCTTTATTTTATATTTTATTTTATATTTTATATTTATTTTATATTTTATAATATTTTATTTTATTTTATTTTATTTTATTTTATTTTATTTTATTTTATTTATTTTATTTTACTTTACTTTATTCTCTTCTGAGCCTCCCCAAGGTCTAACTCTTTCCCCAGCACTGCCAGGCATATATTTGCAGTTGCATCATATGCAGCAGATTGCGGGGCCGGTGGAGCTCGGCTGCTGACCAAGCTCGCTCTGCCTGCACTGGGATTCCACAGCCAGCCTTAAATATCCCGGTTATTTTTATCCTCCTACGTAGCACCGCCAGAGCCCGTCCCACTGGTGGCAGGGCAACAGCTACACAATGTTTCCCTTCAGTCGGGAAGGGAAATGGAAAGAGTTCCAGGCTTCCTGATCACATGGTGCCTGAAGTCAATGAAGAAAATTAAGGAGAGGAAAAAAAAAAAAAAACAAAAAAAAAAAAAAAAAAAAAAAAACAAAAAAAAAACACACACAAAAAAAAACCACCAAAAAAAAAACCCAACAAAAAAAACCCCAACCAACCTCCTCCCTCCCACTTCTTTGGGTTGTTTTTTTTTTTTTTTTTCCCCCCTTTCTTTTGTAACAAGCTGGTCCAGCTTAACCCTTGGCACAAAACACGCCTCAGAGAGAGCAGCCTGTTGGGACACAAGCCAGGAAAGCATCAGGGGAAAGGAAAAAAAAAAAAAAAAAGAGCACAAAACCAGAACATAAACACAAGATTGCTGTAGTAATTGGTGGCTCTGAAAAACATTAAGGAAATGTGAGGCTCGTATGAAACATCAGCAGACAAGAAGCAGGGTGATGTCAGATGGCCTTCCAGGATTAGAAACCCTTTAAAAGCTCCTGAGTGCAGAGCTGCCTGTGAAAAACACAGCAACTCTTCGGCGTGGAAGGAGCTGAGGAGGATGAGTTTTGTCTAAAAAAGTGACTTAACAGCTCCAAATCCTTTGGTGGGAGAGAGAAAGCAAGCAGGGTGGGAAAATGCAAAACCTGTCCTCTAATTATGTGCTGGGATAATTGCTTCTTTTCCTCTAGCAATCTTTTAAACACCCCGAAAAAGTGAAAGCACACACACAGCCTGCACAGGCTAGGGCGGCAGATTTTTTTTGGCTGTGGTGTGTTCACACTGCTCCTCCAGCTTGAGAGGCTTCTGACAGCTCTCAAGCCAGTTTTCTGTGCCCCCCGAAAAGTTCTGCACATGGGTGTGAAGTGCTTACAGAGAGGAAGAGCATGTAAAAGCCTTGCTCTTTGTTAAGTATAAGGACTGAGAAAGCCATGGCCACTCTTCAAAGTGAAAGACCATTGAATTTAGTACCCTGTATTCTCTCTGTCTGTGGGGTGTAGATTGGTGGGGTGCCAGGCAGGTTTTATTTTCCCTCCTTTCCCCACACCAGCTTTCTGGAGAAATGAAGAGAGGATTTCAAGATGAAGTTTTGTTTTGTGGGATGAATAAGTGATTAAAACAACGCCTTGTGCTGCCTTGGGATAAGCTGATTTCAGAGAAAGGGGACCTAAATACCAGATACTTCTTGCTTAGGGAAATAATTCCCAAGTTCTCCCTGGTTTACACCAACCAGCACTGTATGAAGACGCTGGGATGCATATCACTTCAGCACCTCTTGGAGGGGGAAAAAATATCACTTTTCCAGCCAGGGAAGCCCTGAGCTTGGAAGACAACAAGCATGCAAGGTTGTCCCTACAGTGATTGAAACTTGTGACCAATTTCCAGCCCCAAATCTAGCTTTCCCTACCAACAAGCCTCAGCAGAGAGCTCTGCTCCCACCTGTTTCTGCTGCAGGCTGGAAGCAGGGAGCTGCTGCTGCCCCAGCACACCCTGCCAGGGCTTAGGCTGAAGCTGCCTTCTCCTGGGTGTGTTCCTTCCTTGCCCCACATCCCTTGGGCAGTGAGTTTCCACGGAGCAGCCTCATCCTGGGAGCTTGTAGCTGCAGCACCCACAGAATCCCCTCATCCCCTCGGGTCCCCTGGGCAGCACCGCTGGCAGGTAGGCTGGGGATGAGCACAGGGTTTTGTGTGTTTGCAGGAGGGACACTGAAAGACAAAGACCTGAAAATTACCCCTGGCAGAGCTTCTGGGCACAAACTGGCCTCCACCACAATCACCCAAGAGGGAAAGGAGGAAAAGATAACACTTCATTTTTAATTTTTGAGCAGACCCAGGGTATTTTTCCTCAGCAGTCTCTCATCTGTGGTTGGAAACCACATGCCATAATGGTTTAAAAACATGTGGGGACCTGGGACAAGAAGGTTGAATTCACCACTAATGACAGCAACAATCAAAAACTCTCGCCACTGCATTTTTTTTTTTTTTTGCCCTTCTCCCAAATAAATATGTGGCTCTGTGCCAGGGTGCCTGATGAGAATGCTTAATGAACCAAACATGTTCCACAGTGAGTGTTTTCCCAGAGATGTCTCCTTAACTGCCACAGATGATTTGCTTAATTCTCTGGTAGTTTTATTTTCAGAAGAATTCAAGGGGGGGAGTGAAAGAGAGGAAGATAAAAACAAAGAAAAGGAAGGAAGGAAGGCAAGGCAACTGAGACATAAAGAAGGAAAGAAACAAGAATAAAGAAATAAAAGAGAAAAAAAGGTAAAAATAAACAAGGGGGAAGAGAGAAAAGAAAAAATATATAAATAGAAAAAGAAGAAAGATGGAAAGTAAGGGGAAAATGGAAAAAAAAGTGAAAAAAGTAAGCAGCATAGAACAAAAGCAGAGCTTTTAGGGTACAAATATGAAAATATTGAGGAATTCAGCAAGCTCATTACAAGTCAATAAAATTCTAGTAGAAAATAAAGGATCGGAAAGAAGGGAATTGTAGTCACAAAACTGCTAAAGCCAAACAGAAAGAGGCTTTAAAAAAAAAAAAAAAGAAGAAGAAGAAGAAGAAGAAAAGAAAAACACTCTCCCACACATTATTTGTTTTTCCTACTTCTTTTGGCTTATTTCCTCAGGGGAAAACAGAAATACAATACCAGACATGATATAGTTATTAAGGGAAAAAAAAAAAGAAAGAAAATAGCAGGAGAGTTTTCTAGCAACTCCCTTAAAAAACAAACGGTGCTAGGCAAGCCCTTCCCAAGGAGAGGAAGTTTGGGATGCAGGGTGGGGAGGGGGCTGCAGGAGGGGTGGAGGGCAGGGCAGCATCCCTGCATCCCCCGGGAACATCGGAGCGCTCCTCTCGCATTAATTGCCCGATCCAAACCCCTCCTGCCACGCGAATATTATTATTACAACTGGAATAACAAAGGCACAGACCCAGCTCGGTGAATTCGCCTGGAATCGGGCGTCGTCGGGGCAGGGATATTTGGGATGTGGGTGTCCCCAGCACTCCAGACAGAGCTGCCGCCACCAAGCCAGCCTTGTCCTCGGGGTTGTGTCTCCTCTGCTTCGGCTGGGGCGCTGCAGATGTTTTCAGGCTGCTTGCACAAGCAGAACAGATGTGCCGTGGCTCTGCCGCTGGGAGCAGCTCCAGGTTCTGCCCAGGACATATCCCTGTGTCTGTGCAGGTGGAGAGAAGGAGGGAAGGAGGGAGAAAACCCTTGTCAGACAGAGCCTGGGCAGCTCCAGACGCAGACGTCGTGGCGTGGTGATGGCATCCCTAACACGGGGTGATGTGGGGAGATCTTCCTCTCGATCCCATCTGGGTGTCCCATCTCCCAGGAACTGCTGACCACTGGAGTTCTCCTCCTGAGGTGCAGGTCTGTGAAACCCCTGCCTTGCTGAAAGTGTGAGAAACAAAGGTACAGTCAGGACTGGACCAGCAGAAATTGAGCTGGAACCAAGATGGAAGAGCCTACACTGCATGGGTAGAGCTGGAGCCTCGGGGATTTGTGCAGGTCTTCCAGCTGCAAACTGGGATTCCCCACCCTGGGTGACCCTGTCTGTTCTTTCCTCAGTATTTTCCAGAGAGGGAGTTGCCCTTTGGGTCCTGCTGCCCTGGTGTTCTGCATCACTGTGGCAGAAAAGCAGATTCCAAACAAAACCCAGAACAAGCTGCTTTTCACCTGGTGGTTGCGTGCGTAGGTCTGTTTGCTGAAAAACTGAAGTTTTGCTGTTTCCTGCATCTTCTGATCACTTTTCTGCATCCAGCTGTGCTGTGTCAGCAGGCAAACCCTCAATATGCTTCAAACAACCCCACAGCTCATGTGTTCTTCCATCTGCCTAAAACTGTGAGAATTCCAAACGCTGTTGTGAGAAGGTAACAAAACCAGCATGGGTCAAACTGCGTGTCTTGCAGAGGCTGATGTTGATGCTGAAATGGGCAAGGATGAAGGCTGAGAAGTGTATTTCTGTCTAGAATTGGCTTAATTCTTAGTGAAAAGTCAGTACCGCAGGATGGTCACAGGAAGCTGTCACTGCTTAGGTCCTGCTGCAACCTCTGCAGTTCCCTCAGTGACTGGGGGAAGCTGCCAGAGAGTCAAAGAGGATCACTGCTGCCAACAAGAGATGAACTGAGCCCTCAGGAGGAAGAGTGAAATGTTGTTTAGAAGTCAGGAGTCTGCTGCCTGAAAGTCAATACAGGCTGTGAGCTGACGCTGGAAAAGGAATCGTGCAAGGGCTGTTCCAAGTTCAGCTAACTCAAAAGTCAGATATTTCAAAGAACAGCTCAGTGCTGGGCTCTGCTCCATTTGTCATCCAGGGAGAGTTTTTGACACTTCCAGAGGGCAGCATGGCCCACCCACAGTCTAAGGCAGTCTGAGAGCCACATCCCTTTCTGCAGGCTGGAGAGCCTGGGTTCGGTGGGACATGTCTGCATTCTGCTGTTCTGCTGACACTGAGTGCCTACAAAAGATCTACCAAAGGTTTAACAGACCAACATTTTGCAGTCAGCAAGAGCTTTTAGGCTTTTTTTGTTGTTACTGCTTTGAGAACATTTCAAGGGCCTGGAAGCAGTAACTGCCGAAATGCTGCAGAAGATTGTTTCTACAAACTGAGAGTGGCATGAAATTAAACATCTTTTGATGCTATCTTATAGACTGCCAACAACCATTCCTACCATAAGCAGGCCACCCAATTGAAATGAAAAGTGAATCCCTTCGTGTGGTTATATATATATATATATAAAAGCTTCAAGCAGCCAGATGACCATTTTTATGCTGTTGTTGCATTAGCTGAGTTTTTTTAAACTTATTTTTGTCCGTGTTACCCCTCTTTTGTTATTATCCCAATAAATATAATAATTAAACTCAGAGGGGCAGATAATTTCTTGCACCAAAATATCACCCCATAGAGGAGGCACTTTGTGACATGGCGGGCTACACCTCTGTTTTTCAGAGGAAGTACTGCTGATCTGATTTTTTGCTCAGGGAAGTCAGGAATAGAGTGACTGTACGTCCCACTAGCAGGAATGCTGCCTTCATCCTTCTCTGCATAGCTCCTCATGCCAGGCTGCTGTGGTTTGCTTCCTCTGGGAAGCCATCAGGGTAGAAATGTCAGTCTTACAGTCACATGAAATATCCTGGTGGCTCCAGAGGCATATTTTATATGGATTATCACTTTTCACATTTCTCACTGGGTGGGGACTGCTTTATGTAGTACCAGACCTGTGAGTTAACACTCAAATGTCCATGTTTGGAGGGCCTACGGGAATTCTCTGCCCTAAAACCAGCACCAGTGCCACCAGGATGTCCCAAACAAGCCTCACTCATTTCAGTGGTTGCCCTCCTATCGTTTTCAGCTGGCTTTGGTTTGCGTCTAAATACCAGACTTTTCCATGATGGAAGAGGCCAAATTTTTGGTCCTCATTTTGTCATACCGCCTACTAAATTTATCTCTGGAAGTGACCTCAGAATTTTTTGAACGGCGTTCTCTCTGGCTTTCTAAACAATGTCTTGATTTCGCCAGAGGAAAAGGGAAAGAGACTCTTTAAACCAGCAGAACAGCCTTTTGTTATATCTCAGATAAATCTGAACTAATCATAAGTCAGCCCATCCGGTCACACCGGCGTCATTGTCTCCAGTGCTGATTAATGGGTCAGGGCTAACTTTAAACTGGCACTTCCTGGTCTGCTGCTCAAACCCTGTTTTAAATGGTTCCTAAATTGCAGTTTCGCCCTGGCCCACTCAGGGGGAGGCTGAACCAGGGGCTGTCCTGGAAGGGGACAGCTGGCTGCTGCGGTGTCACATTATCCACCCGAAATCTGGTCTGGAATTGCGTCTGAGCACCTGGAGGGGCTTCCACAGCGTGGCCAGCAGTGTGCCACCAAGAAGGGCTCGAAAGAATGAAGGGGGAAAAGAGAAATAAAATCTCAGTGGATGTCATAACGACCCGGGTTTGTTTATGTAACGTAGGGGGCTGAATCATATCTCAGCCTTTCATCACCCAGCCCTGGAACAGTAGTACTTTAATAACGGCTAATGACAAAAATATGGAAAAAATTAGAAGCCAGAGCAAATGAGGAGGTTTTTTCTTTTTTTTCTTTTCCTGATGCAGTTTAAGTTCCCCAAATGCCAGTCATTGTTTATTTTGTCCAAACCTCCCCTTTCTCATTTAACAGCTCAGATTCTTGTTTCTCTTAATGGATTGTAGTTGGAGAGGCAGATTTTTTTTTTTTTTTAAATATATAAAAGGTATTTTAATATTTTGCAATTGCTACATGTTTTTGGCAGGTAAGACTGGAGAACTTCTTTCCAGTATACCTGATGCTTTATTAAAACCAGTGCTGGAACATGGTCATTAATGTGCTTTCTCTGCTCTTTTGAATAGAGTGTGGTTCTCAGACCTCCCACCTAGACTCCAATTCATTAGGGACATGCGAGATCAAGAGCTTTAGAAACAAAATTGATTGTTGAATACTTGTGTGACGTGGCATGGCAAAGTCCTGTTTTGGCTCTGGAGAGGCAGAATTTTGTTTCCATGGGTTTTGTTTCCTTCCAAGCTGTCTCCTCATGCCCACAGAAGATCTGGATCTTTCAAGAGCAGGAGGGCATTCTGGCTGATGTTCTGTGGGATGTGGATTCTTAGGAGGAGATTCCTGGCTGCAGTGGGACTCGTGGAGCAGCTGGATGTGGATCATGACAGCTGGGTGCTGTAACACCATTTTCTAAGTGTTGTTGTGGCAGGATTAGATCTCTGTGCCATTCCTGCAAAGATGTTTGTCTGACCTGCTCTTGACGCCTGCCATGGGTGGATATTCCTGATGATCTTCTGCACTCACCAATGAAAGATCTTTTAGGGCTTCTGCCTAACTAAAATCACAGAATTACAGAGTTAACTAGGTTGAGAAAGATCTCTGAGGTCATCCAGTCCAACCCATAAATTTAAAATTTAAACCAAGAGTTCTTAGACAGCCTACCACAGACATGGAGAACAGATTACTAACACTCTCCATTTCTTCAGGAATGCTTGCCCTCTCTGGAGTGGGTGCCCTGCCCACACTTGTCCCTTGTATCCCCTGAAGGCACCATGGATTTGTCCTGGGTTTCTCTTGAACCTGAGGAAGAGATGTGGAAGGAGAGCTTCCCAATGGATTCATGACTACCCAAGTGGACCAGAACTAAAAGTTTACCTACCCCATGAAAACCAGCTGAACTAAAAGTGCCCTGAGGTGCCTGTGGCTGCAGGGACCAGCCCACCCTGGTCATGGCAGTGTGATGATTTTCCAGGCTACTTCTATGGAAGCAAAGGGAAGAATGGCAGGCCTCACCCAAGAGCTCTGTTTCATGATGTGAAGCTGCTGTGGCTGTTCCTATCCAGAGCTGATGGTCTCTGAACTATTTCTAAGCTTGGTGCAGGCCACAGAACTCAACTGTCAGGCAGCTTGATCTGAAGAGGAGCCAGTAATGTGTATGTGATTAAATGGTGCCAATTGTCCTCAAGGCTGGCGAGCAGACCTGCTCATTTCCATTGAATACTTGTACCCTCAGATTTTTGCAGCCACTGGCTTTATAAATATATCCAGCACTAGCAGGGCTCTCTGTGCCTGGGACAGTAGCACAAACATGGTGTTGCCTCTTCTGTCTCCCTCAAATGTCCAGATTGCATTTGGAAATGGGATATTTTAGAGCAGCTGCTGTGACATGGCAATGTGTGAGGGCATGAACAGGTACACCTGCAGGGAGTCAAGCCAAATTTGTGGTCCAAACTCATCTCGTGGGGTTGGCACGGTGGAAACCAGAGAATGGGTAGGACCCACTTCTAGAAAAGGACATTTCTGCTTGTGAAACTGACAATGGGCTTCCCCTGTGTGGATCACTGCCTGCATGGAGCTTTTCTGGGGTCGCCAGCGAGCCAGGGACAGTGACCTGCTCATAACCACATGCCTCTTCAAGCAGGCATTTGAATGGGGAAAAAAAAAGAAAAAAAAAAAAAAAAAAAAAAAATGAAAAAAAAAGAAAAAATTTAAAAAAAAGAAAAAAAAAGAATTTTTCTAAGCAGGGCAATTTAATAAGTATGTTTGGGTCACGCAGAATATGACCTTGAGAAACCACAGGGCTGTAATCTTATTGGAGAGTTGGTCTTTGTGCTTCCCAGCTCCAGATGAAAACGCTGTGGTGCTGCCAGTCTTGAAATGCTGGTGAGGCTGTCTTACAAATGACATGCAAATACAGTATAAATAAGAAGTTCTATTTGTTTGTCTGGTTCTGGAGCCCTGGGCCATGTTTTCAGGCTTTTCTTTGCAACTCGGAGAGAAAAAAAGAATAATTTCATATTGAAATTAAAAAAACCTCAAAACAACAACCCAACCAAAAAGCCTCTGATATTGTTTTGTAACTGCTAGCTGACAGGAACTGGAACTTTAAGCAAAATATCAGCGGTAATAAAGTTTAAAGTGATAAAAGGCTGCAAGAGCTGGCAGCTCCACACTAGAGCTCCACTTCCAGCACTGGCTATTCCCTGTGGCAAGGAGCAGATTTCACAATGCCAAGGAAAGGAGCAGCTGCTCAATGGCCAGAGGAGAGTCTGTAAATCCTGCAGGATGCTGAGGGGCTGAGGAGAGAAAACCACCACGGCTGCTCCTCCCAAAGACAGCAGGTGCCTCCAGGTGAGGATGGATTCCACCCGGACACAGCTCGTGCTTGGGCTGTCTTGGCTCCAAAGAAATGCCCCAGCTGATGAACCAAACCAAATCAGGGCTGGATACATTCTGTATCACCATCTCTCACAGAGGGACCTGCTCATCCACCTCATCCAGCACAGGCACCTCCCAAATATCTGCTTCTGAGCAGAGCTTTCTGCAGCAGAGGTGCTGCAGCACCAAGCCAGGCCTCGTGGCAGAGGCACCCAGCACATCCCCAGGGCCACACAGTGCTGCAGAGAATCACGGAATTCACAGGATGACTGGGTTGGAAGAGATCTTCAAGATCATTGAGTCCAACCCAGCCCCAAAACCTCAACTACACCATGGCATCAGTGCCACATCCAGTCTGTTTTTAAACACTTCCAGGGATGGTGACTCCACCACCTCCCAGGGCAGGCCATTCCAGTACTTTATCACCCTTTCTGTAAAAACATTTTTACTAGCATCCAACCTAAATTTCCCTTGGCACAGCTTGAGACTTTGTCTTCTCATTCTCAGTTGCTGCCTGGAGAAAGAGACCAATCCCACCTGAGCACAGCCACCTTTCAGGAATTGTAGAGAGTGATAAGGTCACCCCTGAGTCCCCTTTTCTCTAGGCTGAGCACCCCAGCTCCCTCAGTCATTCCTTGAAAGCTGGGTAAGGAGTGAAGGAGAAGGCAGGATGGAGCTCTTTGTTTCTCAGGTCCTGCTTTGGCATTTCCCTGTTGGAAGAACACTGGTTGCAGCAGAAAGGGTGGGGTAGATCAGCAATAACCCTGCTGTCCTTGGATATCCTGCATCCCCGTGGAGAAAGGAGGTGGCAGGGCAGGAAAACCTGCAGGGTTATGTCAGAACCCAGGATGTCCCCTTGACAGTCCTGGATGATCCAAGCCCCAGCCAGGGGGCTTTGAAGCCCTGGCAGGGGGGCCAGAAACCCTGGCATGCAGCCAAAGACCTCTGTGGCTTTGAGTTTGACCCATGGAACAAGCTACCACCTTTGTATGAAGAATTAAAGGTCACAAAAGTTTAGATAGCATAACAGTGGTTGTCACAGGGTGAAAAGTAGAATTTTGAAGAATTTTGACTCTGGGGGTCTAGGTGAAAAGATGGAGGGATTTGGGCATTGTCCTGTTCTTCTTCCTTCTCCTCCATCTTCTTGGTGATGGTGGCACTTTGGGATTGGTTTAGGGTAGAAAGTCACTGTCTAACATAGGTGATAGGTATTGGGACATAACTGTAAATATTAAATACATAGTTTATAGTATAAAAGACAACACCAGCTCCGTGGGCAGGCAGTGTGCCTCAGACTGACCTGCAGAGCAGACCTTGGCAGGCCAGACAGAAAATGTTTTAGATAAAAAATAATAAACAGCCTTGAGAATGACAGCCAAAGACTCCTGATCTCTTCTTCGACAGCTGGGTTGGGGAAAAGAGACTTTTTAACACACCTTGGGATCATCTTGACCAGGGGCAATCCCAAGAGGTTAGAGATGTCAATGTCCCCTTCACCCTCCTGAGGGTGGGCAGCCAGCCTGGCTTCTGGAGGAGCAGCAGACCAGCTCCCATCACTCCCTGGACTTCAGAAGGGATAACCCCAGCACGGAGGAGGAAAGAAAAGTTAGTCAAAAAGGAGAAAGGCTCCTCACTTTGGGGCAATGGAAATGAAACTTGTGCCTTGGTTTCTGGGAGGCCCATCTGCCAGAGCAGCCGTGCCTGTTGCACAACCCGCTGCTGTGGGCAGATAACTGACTGACCACAGCTCGACAGCACGTGGGGCAGGGTGAGCCCTCTGCTCTGGAGCTGGATATGGTGCTCAGGCAACAAAACCATTGGGTTTTTTTAACTCGTTTGCTGCCTGTCTGCAGCAGCCAGACCTGCAAGCAGCTGCAGCAAGCCAGGCACAGCTGGTGACTGCAGGACAAGGCAGTGGCTGCAGCAGCTTGTAACGCTGCAAAGGGGTGGTTACCAGTCAGTTATGGTAAAGGTGAAGGCAAACACTGAGGTGTTATGGGAGGCCACTCGTGGTGTGATAAGGAAGTGTCCTTGCCCATAGTGTTTCCATAAATACTTTGTGAGCAATTGTTGTTAAAACCTTCTGAGAAATTCCTCCTATAAATGGAAAAGACTCCTGCAGTTTATATGTACTGCGTGTTAATGCCTGTGCAAGACACCTAAAGTTTCCATTTTCCCTTGGCTCTCCTCCCTCAGTGTTGGGCTGTGTAGTCTTGATCAGTGACCACAATCAACCAGCTCCATAAACTTCTGCTGAAGATGCAGGCTCGGGTTTTTAAAAAATAGGAGTAATTTATCCTCCTATCCCCCTGTGAACTCTGGGTCCTCAGCTCTTGTACCTGACTCCGAGTACAGCCTGCACAGGAATGTCTCTCCTGACCTTTGACTGCTGTGGGTGAGCTGTCTCAGCTGAACTCACCTTGCTTATTTTACACCTGAATGGCTTAACAACCTCTTGTCAGGATTTTCCAGAAAAAAAAAAAAAAAGGTGGGTTGGACAACAAACTAATAGACACTCCTTCTCCAGGCTGGAGGAGCTCTCTTCCACAAAAAAAAAAAAAAAAAAAAAAAAAAAAAAAAAAAAAAAAAAAAAAAAAAAAAAAAAAAAAAAAAAAAAAAAAAAAAATCATGCTTGCATTTTTAGCACTGAAGTTCTCTTTCAGGAACAGCCAGAGGTTGTGAAGGGTTGGGTATTCAGCCAAGGAGAGTTTATATGTTCACATATAGCACAGACTCATCACTGTGTGATTTTTTGTCATAAAAACTTCATTCCCTGTCAGGATTTGTTCATCTCTGTCCTCCATCAGCCAGGCAGCCTTCTCAGCCTCACCCATCACCAGAAAGGCTTTGGTATCAATCAACAAAATTTTCCTGACTCCTCAAACCTTTCTGTTGTACATACCCTTATATCTTTGTGGGGCAGTGTGGGCTTAATAGAAAATAAAAAGGAATAAAAACAATAAAATAAAAATCCCCAAAATTTATATTAAAAAAAGAAGGGAAAAAAAAAAAAAGAAAACAAAATCATAGCTTCCATTAAGTTTGTGAGATTATCCTTGATATTTTTTATTTTAAGTCAGCCCAAATTTGGAATGCTTGAGTAGCAGGTAGCACGTCCTGTTTAGCTTCTGATTAAGTTCTAGCTTGAGTAATTGGACTCTGTTGCTCAAAAATTCTTCCTGCAGTTTCAATTAGATGCAATCATTAAATTTTCACTTCCTTCTCTGAGCTGTTGGGTAATGTTAGTGTGCATTTTTCAAACTGCTGCCCTCCATCATCACAGAGATGGTTGCTGTATCCTGGTGGATGATGCAATGTGATCCTTGCACGTGGCTTGCGTATCACTTTGCTGGATCTATGAAGTGTTTTAAGATGGTTGCATTGCATTTTTGGCAAAAGTTCCGTGTAAATCATTATTATCATCAGGGCGGTTCTCTATAGCAGTCAAAGTCAATATGTGCTCAGAAAAAAAAAAAAAGTTAAAGAAGCTGAAAATTGAGTTTAGAATTCAGTCTGTGCAAAAATCCCTCGGCTCCACATTACTGAAAATCTTGACATATTCATTTGGTTTGGGAGATAAAATTGTATTTCTTTCTCTCCCACAGAAAAATTATTCTTGGTTTAAGATGGGAGATCTTAATGCCATTCATTGCTTTGTAGGTCATGGCAGTTCCTCATTTTATACCTTGAGTGTTTTTTTTTTTTTTTTTTTTTTTTTTTTTTTTTTTTTTTTTTTGTTTGGTGGTTTTAGGGGTTTTTATGGTGTTGGTTTTTTGTTGTTTGGTTGGGATGTTGTTTTTTTGTTTGTTTGTTTGGTTTGGCTTTTTTTGGTTTGGTTTTTTGTGTTGAAGGATGGGCCAAGTTTATGATGAAGAAGATTTAGTTCCCACTCTAGCAATGGGACTGATGGAGCTCTTCCTGAAGGAAAGCAGGTCTTTAAATCCATGTATTAGTAAGTGTGGGCCCTCATGTAATTAGGTAGAAATGGAAGATAATCAATGAGAACTGAAAATTACACTGCAAATTAATTTTAAGGCATTGCTTTGCTGGACCTGTAGCACAAGTTTTGTAACTTTTCCCCCAGTGTGATAATTTTCTCCTGCCCTGTCACCAAAGCCTTGTCACTAATTGACAGACACTCATTTAGTTTTCAGACTGGTATAGGGAATTTTATCTTTGAATCTGCTTACATATCTACATCTTCATTTCCAAAGTTGCTTGAGATGATCAGCAAATTTTAATTTTGTAAATTTACCAGATTTGCAACTCGTTTGTAGATTTCTTCAGTGACGATCTTGGATGGGTTGGTTTGTAGACCACTCACTGTGTTCTTCTATGATTTCAGTGATGTGGCAGGGGGTTGCAAGGCTTATTTTATTTGATGACTTACAGGGTTCTCTGCTAGTGGGTATTCCAGGCCAAAGCTGCATTTGTCCATTCAGTTCAGCACATTGTAGTCCCATTTAAATATGGTTTAATAAGGGCTAATTTTCCCCCCATAAATGTCATTAACAATAACTGGGCTTTGAATATATCCTCTTTAAATGGGGATTTACCTGCCCATTCAGATGACTGCTGCATTTTTCCTGATTGCTCAGCTTTCACTGAAGCACTGGAGCTGTGCTGATTGTTTCCATAACTGGCTCCAGCAGCATCCTCAGCCTCAGCTGTGACTGTAACGATTAGGTAAGGATTTCCCTGAATTTCCTCTGGAAGATTCCACTGTAGTTTTTGATGGACACTCAAGCCTATGAAGGTGCTGGAGAGGTTTTTTCTGTCTCCTGCAGGAGCACCCTGAGAGGGAATCCTTCACCAAGAGTCAGGAAAATCTCTTGCACTGTGGAAAAAGTGCTTTCCTGATGAGAGTAGACAACAGCTCTTCGCTGTGTGTGCAGCTGTACAAACACACTTCTCCTCCACCACCTCCTGGGGACAGAGGGGTTTGTCCAAAATGCCGTAATGGCCTGGTGGCAAGGAAAGATCCAGACCAGCTCAGCCCTTTCTTCTGCCCCAGCCATTCACAGGAACACCTGCAGCTCTTAAAACTTAAGATTTTCTTTTTGAGTTTATTTCTGGGCCAAGGTCTGACTAGGGAAGAACTAAACACAAGGTAAATAACCCGGAGGTAGAAAAACGTGTTGCCCAAATAACAGACAACATGCACTTCCTGACATTTGCATCACCGTCACCTCTTACAAAACATGCAAATGGTCTGGCAAGGAGGTGAGTTCTCTGTGTATGAATGGAAAGCAAACAACAGATGAAAGGGGAAGAGAGACAAACAGGCTGATGAGATGATGCTCTTGCCTGAGAAACCTCTTGTGTGTGAGTGGTACTGTGTGCCAAAGAACTAAACCTCCTGTGAGGAGCACAGTGACTCACCAGCTCTGAAAGAGGCAGGGAATGGGGCAAGGACTGCCAAGAGAGGGAAAGGGATTTTCATATGGGTGAGGAACAAGTGGAGACCATCTATCAGCTCTGTTTATCAGGGTTCTTTCAAACCTGGTAGAGGAGCCAGCTTTTGCTGTGTCCATGGTGCAACTTTGGCACAGTTTTTCCTCTTCTCTTTTCATCCTGTCATGTGCTGGGATAACAGCAAAACCAGAGTGCCTTCAGGCACTGTCAAACATTAACTCTTGCCCTTCTGCTCTTCCCCTCTGAGGTCTCTGCCCCTGCCATTCTTCCAGGGCTTGTTGACTAAGAGGGCACATTTGGTATGGCAGCAACAATGGGAACAAGTGAAGGATCAGAAGTGGCCAAACTATCCACTGTTGCTGTTTTGTTCCCTGCCATTTTCATCCTGGCTTGGACCAGTTTGATCTCCCAGTACAAACACTGCCATCAACAGCAGGGCCATACTGAGGCAGGATTCCCTGCCAGGCTTGAGGTTTAAATCTCATAAGGAACCATTTTATTGTCTGCAGAAATCCCTGGCATTTGTCTTGTTAGTCTCCAGGACTTGAAATCTACCATGTTCTTCACTCCCAGACCTCCACAACCCAACCTGCTGCCTCCCAAAAACCAGCAGCCAAACCTATGGATGAGCAATGATTTTATTTTTTCCCCTCCCATCATTTTGGTGATTCACCTTCTGACCTGGTCAGAGTAGGAAGAGGAAGGCCATGAGTCAGTGAAAGGAATTGGCCATGCACCAGTGGGAACCATAGACATATCACAAGTTGTGTTTTTCATATTCATGCTGCACTCCCATTATCAAGGGACTAAATTAGTCCTCTGTCTTATATAATCCCTCTGAGGTTTTTGAAAGGGAAGTTAGTCCAAAAGCCCAAAATCTTCCCCAAGTAACAGACTCTCCACATAGCAAGTGAGATAAGCACTTGAGTCCTTGTACTCAGCCTCCTTTTGCATGTTGCCCCTTCTCCACAAATCCATTTGTGCCTGGATTTATGAATCTGGAGGGCTGCAGCAGCCCCTCTCTGGGGCTGGAATGCAGCTCTTGGCTACTGAGCTGTGCTGTGAAATCTGCTGGGAATCATTTCCCTCTGTAAAGTAGCAGAAGGTATCTAGAAAAGAATTGTGACAAGTCAGACACCCGTTGCTGTTTACTTCTGTCGTGTGCTGCTCACAACACAGGTTTAAATGCTGCCCCATTTCATCCTGAATCATCCTGGTTTCTGTGCAGCAGCAAAATCTTTTAGCAGTCTGAACAGGAGCAGCATCCTGTTCTGCATGGCTGGCAACACTCAGATAGATAAGCCAGCCTCAGACCTAAGTTTATAGTTTAAGCCCAGCCCTAAGGGTTTGGAGCACTTGGGAGAGAGGAAAAGGAGAAGCAACCTCCTGCTGTGGTGAGAGAAAAGGAGGAAACTTGTTGGAGCACATGAAGAAGTATTTGGCAAGTCTTCGGGTGATAAACCCACAAAGCATCTCTGCAGCAAAGTGAATTCATTCATCCTGGTAGAAGGTGTTTTATTAAACCCTCTTTGGGCAGTTTAGTGGGCTTTTGCCATCAGAGGATACAGCTAGCTTTCTTAGGCAGCAGGCTGTGACTAGTTCTATAAATCTTTTTTCAGCCATGTCCCTCTGACAGATCCTTGTTAATATTTCCCCAGTTCACAATCCTGGTTGCATATGGACATTATCCCATAGATGTTATACACATGCATAAAGCTCCCATCCTATGACTACTTCGGTGTCAGACTCTTGTTGCTGCCAAAATAAGAAGCTTAAACATTTCTCAGTGCCTTGGCTGGGACTTTGCAGCTGCCTGTAGAAGGGCAAAAAATGGACCCCAACTCTCCTGAGGCCAGGTCTCTCTTCACCTTCTTACACAATTTATCTGGACCCACACAAGCAATTCAAAATGATATCTGGAGGTTTCAGCTCTGTTGGCTGGATGCAGCACAGCTGAATCATGAGGTCCTGACCATGAGCTGTCTGTCTTTCCACAGGCAAGGACACAGACCCTCTCCCATTCGTGGGCACTGTGCACCAGCCAAGCTCTGCAGAAGGTCCTTAGACTCCAAACCAAGCAGCAATCAGGGGAAATGGGCAGATTTGGAATGCTCCCTCAAGGAATTTCTCCTGCACATGAGCTGAGGTGGATGCAGGCTTTCTACATCAAGTTGTTAAGGCTAATCCTGGGCGTTTGTGACATGTTGTGATTCTCAGGGTTGTCCTGGAGTTAGGCTCCATGATCCTTGTGCCTCCCTTCCAACTCAGCTTATTCTATGGCTCTGTGGTTCTCTGATCTTTTAATTGAATGGAAAGGACTACTGGATGAGAACCATCACACCCCACAGTATGTCCTTTGTGTGTCACCGGAAAGAATTAAGCAGAACTTGTCAATGCAGGTTTGCCTTTGAAGGTAACAAAATTCAGTCTTGCTTTGCAGCTGATGGACAAAAGCTCATTAGGTTGTTGGTTTTTTTTGGTTTTGCTGGGTTTTTTTTTTTGTTTTGTTTTTGTTTGTTGTTTTTTTTTGGTGTGGGTTTGTTGTTGTTGTTGTTGTTTTTTTTTTTTTTTTTTTTTTTTTTTTTTTAAATGTGTGTGCTTATGTGACCATGGACTTGAAAGGCAGGTTGCTGTGTGGCAAAGGCAGCTGGCAAGGGTTTCAGGGAAGCCAGGAGATTTCTGGAGCTTATGGAAGGCAGCTTCATGATGCATGCAAGTCATGAACTGCTCAGAGGGGATCCTTTGTTAACCTCACACTCACCATGAAGATGGAAGGCTGAGGGCAGGGACCATGAAGCTGTGGTGTTTAGGAGGAGTGAGAAAGGCAGAATAAGCCTGGACTTCAGAAGAACAGATTTACCCTTTTGCAGGGAACCTGCTTGTCACAGTTTCATGGAAAACTGCCCTTGGGGGATCAAAAGGATCCAGGAGGAGCCAGCTGATCTTCCATGTCAGCTTCTTTGGAGCACAAGAATGGCGTGCTGCAAGGTGTAGGCAGCTGAGCAAGGCTGGAAATGGATCAGCACAGAGAACATGGAGCTCCCTGGGGAGAGAAGGACTCACAGGCAGGGACAGGCTCCTCAGAAGGTGCAAATAGGAGTGGGATCAGGAAAGCCAAAGCTCATCAGGAGCTAAAACCATCAGACACAAGGGAAAACAGTATCTTTCTATAAGAATTTTGGCAGTAAAATGAAGCCTAAGAATGTTGCAGTAAGGTGGAAAAATTATCAAGGAAACCCTTATAAAACAAGGCCTGCTCTGGCTAGCCTGTCATTACTTCTAAGTTAAGCTAAGTAGTTTGCAAGTTCCCATGTGAAAGCAGTCCTGGTGTGAGAAGTTAGCACAACAATCTATTCCTGGGTAAAAAGCAACTTACACCTGTATAAACTGGTTTTACACCATTGGATAGAAAACTATCTCTCACAACTTCCCTCCACATACACACTGAGAGTTTGAGTGACCAATCAATACAAAATAACAACTTGTTATTAACCTATAAAGGTAATCGGCAAAACAACTACTAACCAATTGGAGTCCCACACGAGGTTTGTAAAACTGTATAAAAAGGAGTTATGTGAATAAAGAAGGGGCTTTTTCCACCATGAAGAAAATGGAGTCTGTGTGATTTAAGAAGACCACAGGGTCACTGCTCAGTGGGACAGAGATACAGTGGTCAAGGGTGTTCAGTGGCTCCAGATCCAACAGGACAGGTTCTGGCCTCATGTCCAAAGCTGGACAGGATGAAGAGCCCTCCCAGCTGTGATTCTGTGACAAGACACACAGAATCAGTGTCTGACTTTTTCTATGTATTTATAGGTGTTACTATTAGGTACTCAGCTACAGGGTCAGGCTGTCTGCTTCACATTTTTACCTGGGTCTGAAAGACAAAGGAAACGGAGTGAAAAAAAGTATTCAGTCCTCTTTGTCTTCATGGAGCTTATAAAACTAAAAGGCCAAGTTCTACTGTGCTGATTTGGTTGTAGCCATGAAGGTGGACTGTGCTGGTGTTCCAGCAGCAACTTTTAGAAACTCAGGTCAAATTGCCTGTTAGGAGCTGTGATTCCTGAAAAGCCACCACTGAGGCAGGGTCATTCTTCATCTGGATGAAGGAAGGGATCCCTGTGCTCCAAGGGGATTGTTAAGCAGCCAGTCCAACTTCACCCTTGGTAGGCGGAATAATTTTTTGTAACAAGAAACTTGTTGAAGTCCCTAAATTATGGTGAGTTTCCTTAGGAATGGGGAAAGGCAGAGGTGTGTAAAATGGGCTTTGAATCCAAATTGTAGCACCAGTTCCACAGCTGGGATGAAGCCAGCACTCAAGCTCACCTTTCCAAGACCCAGGCCTTGGTCTTAGCTTTTCAGCCCACTTTGTTTTTATCTGCTCTGTTTTCTTTCTCCTAGCTGTGAAAGTTCATGCCACAAGGCAATGTGTTTGGGTATATTTGAGCAGTTTAGTATGAGTTTTAAGTTCAATTTCTTGCTAGGATAGCATGAGAAATCCTGGTTCGTCAGTGTTGTTTTCAGATTGAGCCAGATACATCAGAGAAAACACATCTTGAGTTTATAACTCTGATTTTCTTTTCTTACTAAAATAAAGGGGAATTTGTACATTACATAGCATTGTTTATGCTGAGAAATATTTTCAATGTACCCAGGGTGTGTTATGTTTCATTCCCTCTTGTTTCTGTGTAGCACTGTTAATTCTGTCCAAGTTGCCATCAAATACATATTTATTTTCTCAGGGGTACCCAAATATTTCCAAGGTGGAGTGAGAAACAGAAAGTTTCACAGCTGATATGTGTTTCCCCCTTGGAATGACATCACTGTTTAATTCCACCAGATATTTTGCTCTTTATACCATTTTGACAGACAAAGCTGTTGCCCTTTGCATTAAGGTGGAGAGTTTTAAAGTGGCTGAAATCAAAGGGAAGTAAGAGCATGATGTAAGAAATCAATCTCTGTACATACAAATTGTGATTTATAATTTAACGCACCAATTTATGGGTTTTTTTCCATAGTAATTCCAGGATGAATTCAGATGAATCCCAGAGAAAAGTATTTTCACTCTTTCATGGTTTGTGCATGAAGGTTAGTTTCAAGAGGTTCTTTAGTGATTGAACTTATTCTTAAACATATTCATTTACGAAAAATGAAAGTGGTGCAATTTCTACCAAAAAAAAAGGGAAAAATATTTAAATTATTTTCTTTTGCTACAGCCAACATATGGCTGTAGAGACATAGACTTACAAAAAATGACTTTTACAAAAATCAGTAACATAAAAAAACCATGATACAGAACAACAACAAGTGGTGCTAAACCATGTAGTGATATAATTTTGTCACCAGCTGGTTCAACCTATGAACGAAGTGCCACTGGTTATGAAGCAGCAGAGATCTGTCCCCTTTAGTCAAGTAACTCCAAGAATCTGCATTGCAATGCAAATAAATAAAGCATTTTGCTGTGGGCAATTGAAATGAATCCTGCTACAGGCAGAAATTTTTGGCTATTCCCCAGATGCTGCCCATATTTGAAGATATAATCTGTGAGATAGTTTAGGGTTGTTTCTGTGGATTAAGGGAGGATCAGAAGCAGAGCCTCCCATTGATCTGAGTTAACTTTCGCCTCCTAAAAGGTCTTTCAAGTGTCTCTCACAAGTAGTTAGAAAATAATTTTTTGGGACCTCTCTAGAATATTTGTCAGTGATTTTTTTGTCTTCTTTATTTTTCTCTTGTAAAAATTGCATGTTTGCCCCCATTTTTTGCTTTCATGTGAAACACCAGAACAACCTGAGAGCAGCACGCTGCACAAAAATGTTGACTGAATTCAATACCTAACTTTCCCATCTAAAAAAGAAAAACAAATATTTGCTTTCCAGTCAACACTTGAACTTTTTATATTCCTCTTTATTTATTATTTTCTCCCTAAGCAGAGTCAGGACATGGTTAGAGATTAGTGGGGATGTAAACTAAATAATAACTTAGTTAGAGGAGAAGAAAGAATATTTAAAAGCCTTGAAGTCAACGATAAACCACTCCTTGACTTCCAGACAGGAGCAGGTTAACAGAAATGCAAGAACAGATTGTATTAGACATGTGGTCCATGCAGGCCCAAGAAAACTCGGGGGGAAAAGGGAGCCTGCACCTCAGAGGAAAACAAAATTATCCACATAGCTTTTTGCTGAGTGAGTGAATCAACAAGTCAGCCAGCATCTGCCCCGCTCATTGTCTTGGCAAGAATCCTTGTGGCAACAATGTCATGTAAACTTTTATTTGGAGAGGCTTTGAATCAGCTAGCTAAGGAAAAAAATACTTAAAACAATAGGTGCAGAAGAAGTGGGAAAATGAAAACAACTCAGAATTTAGATTTTCAGCCAGGCTGTCTATATAATGGAATGGGCAACAGAACTTCCTCATGAGATTACTACTTAAGCAGCTCCCCAAGATGTTTACGAACACATCTACAGAAATCCTCCTCTCCCATTATCTGGGATGGTGTTGGATGCATTCCTCGAGGCACTTGTCATAGTCAGTGGACTTTGCAAAAAATGGTGTGGCTTCAAATCGTACGTCTGCTCATATTAATTTCAAATTCCCTTCCTTGCCTTTCATTTTAACATTTAATTTGGGTCTCTCTTGTCCTGAGGTGTGTTAGATCTCTACAGATTTCTCCTTTGAGAGGCACAGGAGTGATTCCTGGTGCTCCTCTGGTTCTGGGCACCACGTGTAGGAGCAATGACCCTTGAAGCCACGTCACGTCTGGCAACAGCTGGGGGTTTCAGGTGCCTCACCTGAGGCACATAAACGGGATGGATGTTCACACACAAGCAAGCAATTGTTTGAAAATCACAATAAAGTGTGAATAAATCCTGCAGGGAGCATGACAGTGACTGCCTGCACAGCCCAGCCCATGCCACTGAGCAGTGAGTAGCTCTGAAGGAAAAATTAGGTGAAAATATGGTCAAAGACACCTTTGAGACATGGTAAAAATAGGCAAATAAATGCCTGACAGCACAAGATCCAGGCCATTTCCCCATGCTCTAGTCAAGATCCTGAGCACTTTATTTGCTGTTCAGTGTGGCTCCATTTCTATGTGGAAGAAAGAAAGTGCTGACCTCAGATATGCCATTTCACCAGTTTTTACTTCCTTCTGAGGATTTAGTAGCCCTGGGTTAAGAAAGTGAGTGAAGTTTTAAATGAGTCTGGCTTTTCAGTGGTATCACTTAGGGCAATAACCTCCCCTGCTATTTTGTGTTCTTTGACAGGTAATGCTGGGCATGGTAGCACCTGTCCTGCATTTTCTTTGCCTTTACACTTCCTTTAGGCTGGCTTAGAGTTCCTCTAGACTCCAGGGAGGCAGAAATGCTGGCAAGTACTCAAAGGATATTAAAAATCACCTCCCAACTTTTGCAATCTCATTCTCTCTGGATTTCCCGAAAAATGACAACTTCCCCCGTCGAAGCTGCATTTCAATGCTGTAAGGCACTTTAAATAATTTATCTGGTTTTCAAGCATCCTGCAGAAGTAGATCTAGAAACATTACATGAGAATTTCCATGAAGTGTCAGAAGAAGGTTGTCTCCAGGGAGTACGATTGGCTTTTTTCCAAATTTTTCTGCTTCTGAGCTAGATAAATTTGGTGAGTCTTCCTCCCACCACCCCAGCCATGATCACATGGGCCTGCTGCTGCTTTTTGCTTCCCAACATGAAAGCAAACCTGAGATCTGTTACCTCTTGCAACCCACTGGCAGTCCATGGCACATCTGAGGGGACAAGCAGGAATTGTTGTGGTGCTGGGAGAAAGTCTCTGCTTGACACAGAAACCTTCTGCAGGATTGCGGCTGCTCAACAGGGGCTGCATTTTGGCTTTTGTGGCTCTCAGGGAAGAGGACATGCATGTATCTAGACAGACAATTGAAGTGGCTGCCCAGAAGTGCAGAAGGAACTTGTGGATTATGAAGGAGAGAGTGTCCCCTGCCTTCACACACGCACACAAACAAGGCTGAGGTGTTTACGGAGCTGCACGCATATTTTTCGGTCTGTCAGACCCTCCCTGTGTGTGGCCTATTGTTTGACTGCAAGTTCTAATAAATAAGAGCTGACATTCAATAGAAGCCTCTTATTCCCCAGCTGCACAGGATGGCAAACCAAAACTGGGGCCAAATTCCTGGGGGTGGTGCGTGTGCCGTGTTCTGGGGACTTTGCCACAGCAAAGGTGACAGCTTCTTTTTTTTTCTTTTTTTTTTTTCTTTTTTTCTTTTTTTTTTTTTTTTTTTTTTTTTTTTTTTTTTTTTTTTTTTTTTTTTTGCGGGGAGCCCACTGGCCATGCTCTGGTGTATCTGTGCAGCCCCCTGCACTGCCCAGCTGTGTGACAAAGCCAGTCAGAAGCAGAGAAATGAAGCAGCCTCCAGAGGAAGGGAGGTCTGGAACAGTTTGGGCTGTGAGGACAATCTGGAGCTGTGGGCAGCTCTTTGGTGGTGGGAAACCAAGCTGGGAGCTGAGAGCTGGCAGAGGAGGGAAGGTGGTTTTTCTGGGTGAAAGGAGATGGTGCATTTGGGGCACAGCTCTTATTCTGCTCCTTGTGCAATGGGAGGCAGGCAAGGCTAATGATTATGGATCTGTCTCTAATGAAAAACATGGGTTATTCAACCCCTTTGAGAAACCAAGTGCAGAATTATAGCATGCTCAGAAAAGCCTGTCTTTGGAGATTTACTAACGAAAAACAAATAAAAGAGAAAGGTCAGCTGCGTTTAATGTCATCTGTTGTAGTTGTATTAATAATGTGAAAACCTAAGTGAAACACCCTTTCAAAGCTTTTGGCTCGCTGTCCACTCTGTCAAGTATTTTTTTCTCTATAATTGTGGAATATCAGCTCTGCCCGTTTCATGGGGCACATTCCCTCAGCCTGCACAACCAAACTATAACCCCCACAGACACAAAACAAGACAGAACACATTCTGCCTGAAAATGCACATCAGAAGACACGGGATCAGCACTTTTGGCCCTTGGTCTTTGCCAGCCCACAGTGGGCTGTCCACAGGGACCTCTGCACTCCCAGGTGTAGAAGAGCAGCACCAGCCATGGGATATTCTCAGGGACTGGAATGGGAGGAGACAACCCTCAGCTGTGACAGATTCCTTTTTGGCTAATGGCCAGGTGGGCAGGAAGAGCTGTGATGTCTGAAAAAAACCCCAATGAGCACTGCATGCTGTGGCCACTTTTCCTTATCCAAACTTGGCTGAGGACCATGCTGGCCACGAGATGGACAAACAAAACCTCTCGTGCATGTCATGTTTAGTGGCCACTGCAGGCCCCTGGAGCTGCTCAGACTCACAGAACCCAGCTGCCAAGGGTGCTTGAAAAATACATTTGAAGAAAAGCTCCAAATTCTTGAAGTGTTAGGGCAGAGGTCTCTCCTTCCAGGGATTTTATCCAAAGGCTGGTCCCACTTGCTCCTGTGTTATACCACTTCTAAGAAAGTGAGAGCGTCACACCATCTCCTTCTGGAGAGATGAACAAGGTAAAAAAAAAAATAAATAAAAAATGCACATGTTGTAGTCCCACCCTTGGGCTTTTATCTGCTTTTCAATACTGCAGGTAGACACCAAATACAGGAACAACAAATGCACTTCTCCTTCTGAGGATCTGCTCTTCACTGCTCTGTGGGGCTCTTGCTGCATTTGCATGGCAGAAGAAAGACGTTCTTTTATCATCACACACAAAAATATAAATATTTTTTTTAAAAAGCCGCAAAAAAATATTTACTTTTCCTATAGAATTACTCAATTGTCATAAAGTTTCTTGGTTTCCTTGTAAAAAACATCCCTCTTGGAAGGAGAAAAGAAACAGCTGTCCCATACCATCTTTCTGCCACAAGGCAATTTCCTTAAAAACTCTTTCAGAAGGAAAAAAAAAATTAAAAAATCACTTTTTAATTTCTAAAATTTATTATTACTTTTGGTCCCTTTTGCACTGCTGGAGAAAACTAGGGGATCTTGGGTGGAGGTTCTAGTTCTCATATGAGTAATAGCCTTCAGCTTACTTAAAATTTCCTCTACAGCACATGCTGTATTTTTCTTCCCTCCCTTCCTTACACCCGTGTGCTGTGGTGCCTTGCACTTCCAAGCAGCAGCTGTGCTGTGGCTCAGGAGAGACCAGGGATCCAAAAATCTCATGTTAGCCAGCCCTTTTCTCACTGGCACAGCCTGCACACAGCAAACTGCTCAGCCCAGCTACATCTGACCCCAGCCCTACAGAGTTTTGGGGTGCATTGAGTCTATTTCAAGGAAAAGAGGGGAAAAGGAACATCTTTGTGCTGAGCCCCACAGCCCCTGGAGAGCGTTTTGCTGAGGAACTCCTCTCAAGATGTGTGCAAGGCTATGGGATGCCAATTGCAGTGCATCACAGCCTATGTTAGAGGGGATAATTCTTAAGCAGGGATGAAAAAGCCCAGAGCTGAGTGCATTCCATACTGACATGGGCTGTCAGGGCAGCTGTTTTATGAAACAGTCTGGGATAATGGGACTGCACTACCCTGAGGTTGGATGGAAGCCTGTTTTGCATGCTGTAAAGCCTTTTTATTGCTCTTCGTTCAAGAGCCCATGCATGCTGTTTCTAAGGGTTCAGCATTATCTGTCAGAGTAAAAAAGGGGCAAAGTTATGGTAAAATTAGCAGAATTAGTAAAGAGACAAATATTGTGTTGGTTTTGGTACTTTATTATTTTTAATGTGTACTTCTTCCTTGTTGTGGAAGACTTAGAGAAAATCTGCCTGGAAATCTTCTCCTGAAGCTGGGAATTGTTGAGATAGGTCAGGAAGAAATCCTTCAGCAAGAGACCCTTTCCTCCTTCAGTTCTTCTTTGGCAGGTCAAATGCACCTTCTCTAGGAAACCAGAAAAGCAAAGAGGCAAAGTAGATTTCTAGAGGTCAATCCCTAGGTCAGTGGCACAGCCAGTCCTGAGCTAAAGGCTTTAATTGACACTTCTGCTTTGGTGTTTGGTTTTTTTTTTTTTTAAAATCATCTTCAGCCCATGCAGCTCTGTCCATGCATGCTGGAAGTACCCCCTCCTTTTTTTTTTTTTTTTTTTTTTTTTTTTTTCCTCTTATCATTTTCTCTGCTGTGACAGCCTCAGTATCTCAAGGCCTGTTTTTCTTCCTTTCTCTTGCTCTGTAAAATCTGCAATTTCTTAAAATGTTGCCTGGTTTATGAGTGATTTCTCTCTCCTCACAACTGCAGAGATGGGAGATAATTGAAACCAAATGTTTCATTTGTGTTAATAATGAGTGTCATTTTATTTTATGTCGTGCTGTTTCATGCAAGAGCACTTCAAAGTGCAGAGAAGAATAGAGGAGAAGAACATCATAAAAGACCACTGGAGGCCACATAGTGGGAACTGATCACAAAAGGAGAACCACTCTCAGTCCAAACCTTGACCACAGTCTCTCCAGAGGAAAAGATTTGAGGGGAGGAAAACATAATGTTGCAAGGCTTTACCTTTCTTCAGGAGGGGTTGTTGAGGTGCTCTGAGGTCCTCTGAAGCCTGGCCCCTTTGGGATGAGATAAGGAGTGGATGCTCAGGCTCAGTCTCCACAGGGTGATGATTTCTCCCTCCCTGCTCTGTAAAAGACTTTTCTTGTTGGTATGGGCTAGGAAAAGGAGCCAGCATGGTGCTGATGAGGTTTAACCTCCCCTCCTTTTAGTGTGAGTGGAAATCACCCTGTGAGCGGGCTGAAGGCATCCCTTATCTCCCATCACCACATCCCTGGGTGTGCACACATGGAGAAATGCCCACTCCCCCTAAAGGGCCCTCAGCTGGGAAGATGAGGAGGAGCTGAACTTAGGATCAACCCAGCCAGTGGCACAGCAGACCCGGCCTTGGGGCTCCCAGGCTCAGGCCATGGCTCCTAGGAAAGTGGGGTTGTGTTATTCTGTCCTCCCAGCAGGCCGGGGCAGGTTGTTTATGGCTTGGCTTCCTGCAGATGGGTTAAAAACACTCCCTGGTTGTGGCAGGAATATGAGGTGCCCCTATACAAAAATCCATCGGGGTGGCCATGCCAAATGCTGGCCCACTGGGCTGGGTGGAAAGGGAAACACAAAGCTCTGCTGGTGGGACCGTGTTTGTAGTTTAGGCCCAGCTTAGGCCTACATCATATCTTCATTCAACACAGCTTCAGTCACAAGTTTTTATTCTCTGTGAGAATCTTAGCTGATTTTGTGTGGAGGACTCACTTAATGGGAGATTATCCAAAGTTTTCTCCTGTTTGCAGAGGAGGAACACCCCTCGCACCATATTTATAGCACACAAGGCCCATGCAGAGTTAGCAGGGTAAGTTTCCTCCATTTCCTGCTGCCCCTGATTCACCAGGGCATCAGAAAATGTCACAGCTGTGTCTGTTCTCCCCAGCAAGTGAAGAACAGGAGAAAATCCTGTGGAAAAACCTGAGTTTTATGTGCCTGGTGTGTGACAGGCAGGGATGACTACTATCACTCTAAGCCACAGATGGCAGAGCATGCAGCTAAAATACACGGTCCTGTAGAGCCTTCATTTGATGTGAGGGATTAAATAAGGGCTGTGAATGAAGAGCCAGCAGGGGTGACCTGTGCAACCCCTCTCAGGGCTCCTACAAGCTCTGTCTTCATGGCCACATTGAGGTCCTTCATCTATGACACCATAGTGCAACCTGATTTTTTTTTTTTTTCCTGTACACTCTTCAGCAGAAGGAACGAAGATGTGCATGCTATTTGACAACCTCACTCGCTGCAACATGCACTTTTCACTCAGGTTTATTGCATATGAGGCACTGTCAGCCTTCTTGCTGGTGCTCTTACAGCTGAAGGCACTCCTGAGGTTTATGGGACAGAGCCTTGGATCCACAAATTCCAATGGCAAAAGCTGCTGGGTTTTCACTGTGTGGTATAGTGTGTTCCTTTTCTCCTCATGGTCCTGACTATCACAGTGTTATCAGTCACCCAGATTAGCAGAGAAAATCTTCATCAACTAGAGCATTGCTGAAAAGCAGAACCATAATAACACCAGCACTTTTATTTTTACAGCTACTCTAGAGCCAAGGCGCCGTATAACGTAATGAAACACTTATACTGAGAAACAGAAGACCCCAAAAGAATAAGAATTAAAATTTAACTCTGCTGGACAGCTTTTGCGTTTGGCCCTGGTTGTACACTCACAGCTTCCATTGACTGAAATCCAGTGGAAGAAGGAGTGGAAATCAAGAAGTCTGCAGAGCACCCACCAGTGCCAGGGGTTTTGTGGCAGATTTCTGCATCCACAGTGCCCAGGCCACTCTTTGGTGACAGCAAGGTCCTGTGGGCACATTTAGGGCTGTGTAAGCCTTTGGCTGTAGAGCTGAAATCTGGTGGAGATTGCCTTTAAAAGAAGAGGACATTTTTAAAAGAAGAGAAGCTTTTTAAAAGCCTTGAGCAGGAATCCTTTCCATCCAGCCAGGTCTATGAAATTAGAAGCTGATATGCTGATATTGCTGGAAGGTCTGTGCCAGGGACAGGTGTGGCTGCTCAGTGTCCCCCCTGTCCCCTGCTCTCCTGACCACCTGATGAGCCACACTTTGCAAAACAAATGAACAAAACAAATGAAATCTGTGCTGCCCAGGAGGCTCCTGTTGGTCCCCACTCCCAGGTCTATTCCCAGGTGTGGCAGACCATCTCTGTTATGCTCAGTGCCTCCTTCCCCTGGCATTCCCCCAGCTGCAGGGCTTCCCTTCCTGATCCAAACCCAAAGCGAGCTGGTAAGTGCCTGGAGAAAATGGGGGGTGCATCTCCTGCTCTTCAAAGTCACCTTGGATGAACAAGGGGGAAACACCAGCAGTGGGAATCAGCTCTGCACTGGCAGCTGCATTGGACAGTGCTGCATTTCTGGAGACTTAATATTTATTTATCTGGAGTGTTTGTTGGAGTGTCACACCAGAGCTTCTCATAGCAAGGCCTTTCAGAAAAAGGTGTGTGCTGTGTGCTGGCTTTTTGGTTATTGGGTTTGTTTTTTTTTTTTTTTTTTTTTTTTTTTTTTTTTTTTTGTGTGTGTGTTTGTTTTCTTGTTTTTGTTTTTGGGGTTTTTTTTGTTTGGTTGGTTTGGGGTTTTTTTGTTTGTTTGTTTGTTTGTTTTGTTTTGTTTTGTTTGTTTTATTTTGTGGGTTTTTTCTTTTTTTTTTTTTTCCATAATAAAGAATGGTATCTCAAAATAGCAGCACAGGTTTGAGGGTTTGCTGTCTGTGCCCTTCTGCCTCTGCCTGTTTTCATTTCAACCTGTTGAATGGGCAAACACTGCAAGCCTACAGGATCTGGAAAGTTTTTGCCCTCAGTTCAAAGGGCCTTGGAGCCTGGCTGATGGAGAAGGGAAGCACAGATGGGGGGAAATAAGTGGGGGTGTGTTCTGATAGCCCCTTGTTGTGTTCATATCCTAATTACCCCGTGGTGTCAAGTGATTTCAATTTGCTGCACTTTTCATCGTCCTGAATTCAGACCAACAACAAAGGTACATCATTTGTACCACCCCTACATAACTGTTTCTAGCCAGAATATTTCTTTAGGAGTATTATTTCTTGGCTTAGAACAATCCTTTTTTTTTTCTTGTTTTGTTTTGAACAAGTGTTTCCCAAAAGTATTTCCCAACTGGATCGTAAAAAAATCTTTAAAAAAATCTACATTGCACTGAAAGGAATAATCAGTCCCTGCTGTTAAACTCTTATATTCTGAAAGCAGAGCTAATGAAATGAATCTCATCTAATTAAAGAGATCTTCATAACTGAAAGATCAAACCTTCAGATGGAAGCCATCAAATTTTTTTAGCATGAAGCTCACAGCTCAGGCCACGTCTTACTGATGAACCTGCATTCCCAAGAAGGACACTTGGGTCAGGAGATTGACTTTTTTAACAAGAAACCCAAGCCTGACACTTGAGAAAAACCACTGTGCTGCGGAAACTCTTTGTCCTTACCAGGCCTAGGAGCAGGCTGAAGCCCTGCCAAGCTCTTCACCCATCTCCCTCTCCCACCAATTGCAACATCCCTGTTTTTGGAGCGCTGTGATTGACAACAGGCTGGGTCTCAGCTCAGATCTGCCCTTGGCACTGATGCTCTGACAGCCCCTGTTCTGTCACACGCAGCACATGGAGGCACAGCCAGTTGTGCCTCTTCTCCTCGGCTCCCTGACCACTCCAAGCCCACCAGCCAAACTGGTGTCTGCACCAATGGAAATAGCACAAAATGGGGAATTCTCCAGGGTTTTATAGCTGGGGTAGAGGCTTTTCACTCCATGCAAACACGGGGAATTTTGGAGTTATTGTCACTGGATCAGTTGGAATTTTTGTTGCTGTTAATGGGTTTATCAGGTTTGACCCACTGAATGTGAGGGAAAGGCATTTTCATGCTGCAACACGAAGAAGGAGCACTACTGAGCCCTTGAAGAGAAGCCTGGTAATGCTCTGAGACAAAAAAATTTCCTGCAAGGTACCCTGTACACCCTGTACATCAATTAAAGCCAGTGCTTTCCAGGACTGTGCCAGGTTCTCTAAAATATAGTAAGAAAATTATATTTGAAATTATTAGAACTGCTAAAAAGTAGCTGAACAGATTTAAAATTTCATTTTTCAAAAAAACAAAAAAAAGGGAAAATATTTGGAAAAAAAACCCCCAAAGACTGGAAACTAAGGAAACAAAATTTCTGCTTTACAACCATCTTTAACCTCTATGTAGGCACAGAGCTGTCTTAAAATAAATAATAAATCTTACTTATTGAAGAATAATATTGGCTGAGACACATTCAATCCTCATATTCCAGTGAGGGTTTGTTTGAACTGGAAGTCCTGGAAACATTCAGTTCATACAATCTGAAGAGGAATACTTCTAGAGCCTAGAAAATGTAGTTAACTGGCACTTGGAGGGATGTTTCACTTTTTAATATAAGTTCTCAATTGCTCAAGTGGCAACACACCTCTTGATGTTCAAGTGGTCAGTCAACTGCCTGGGTAGCTCTTGCAGGAATGAATTGGGTTTTATATTTCATATTCAAGACCTGGGTAATATTTTTGGACTTATTTTAGCAGAGGCACAGCTCATGGCTGGTGTGCAGTTGAGATACATTTCTTAAAAAAAAAAAAGGATTAATGATTGGATCTAAGCATTCTGAGCATTCTTGACAAAACCAGAAGTATCTCTTTTGGGAAAAGTGCCAAATCTGCACTGCCTTTTCCTATTTTGCCAGCCTACAAAAGAAGAAAGGAAAAACTGCATGCTTATCACCAAAGCATTTAAGACATTTGCATTTATCTTTCATCAAATAATAATTTTCTCTGAATATAAGTGCAGTCAACCAGAATAAAAAGGCTTGTACACAAAAGAAGGAAAACATTACCAATGTATGAAATACAGATAAAAAAAAAAGAATTTGAATAGTTCTGAATTAATATTTTTATTTCCTTAAGTAAACAGTCCAAGGAAACTTATAAATAGCACTACTCACCTTGGCTGGCTGCTGGACCCCTACCCAGCTCATCTCTCCTTCACTTCAGTGGGGTGGGGGAAAAAATAAGATGAAAAGAGTTCCCTAAGCCAAAACAGCTGCTTTCACCAGAGTCAAGTTGAAGGCTTAAAAATGAGTTAGCAACAAACATTTGGGGGCAGGAAGCATGAGAGGTGAGAAAGGAAGGATGAGGCAAAATGCAAACAGTGAGATTCTGACTTCCCTGGAGGACACAGAGGAATTCCCTGGTGGTACTGAGCTCTCTGATGTCCCTGGCTGAAGGGGTGCTGTGTCTCTGACATGTTGGTCAGGCAGCTGAAATCCTCAAATCTGGGATCCCCAGCCCAGGAAGGAGCTGGAGCTGCTGGAGCTAGAGCAGAGGAGGCTCCAGGATGGGCAAAGGGATGAAGCAGCTCTGCTGCAGGAAAAGATGGGAGAGCTGGGGCTGTTCAGCCTGGAGAAGAAGAAAGCTTCAGGGTGAGCTGATTGCAGCCTTCCAGTGCTTGAAGAGACCCTGCAAGAAAGATGGAGAGAGACTTTTACATGAGTGACAGGACAAGGGAGCATGGCTGCAAGCTGGAACAGACTAGGTTTGGATTACCTGCTTCATGTATTAGGAAAAAATTCTTCTCTGTGAGGGTGGGGAGGCCCTGGCACAGGCTGCCCAGAGCAGCTGTGGCTGCTCCATCCCTGGAAGTGTCCCAGACCAGGCCGGACAGGGCTTGGAGCAATTTGGGATAGTGGAAGGTGCCCCTGCCCATAGCAGGGGATTGGAAAGGGAGAGATTAAAAGTTCCTTCCAACCCAAACCACTCTCTGATTTTATGAAGTTAGGCTACTGAAGGTGCAAGGGGAACTTGGCCATGGCATTGTTCTGAAACTCTTTTTTAGGAGTCTTTGCTCAGAAATGTTACCTGGCACTTTTCTCAGCTTTCCCTGAGCAACAAGACAGACTTTCAGATCTGCAGGGAGATGTGGAGATCCTGTTCATGGGCACCTCATGTCTTTGGGCAAGTCCTAGCCTGGGGCAGTGCACACATCACAGTCATGCTGTTCAGCAAATTTATTAGGGGATTTCAGATGGGGGAAAATCCTTCAACACAGAGGACCATGAGTTATAAATGACCAGCTTGTGTCATTTATGCATTACCAGAGATTCACCTGTAAAATAGAGCTGTGCTATGTTTTCAACTTCAGTACTTTCCCCTTGAGCTGAATGGTTGAACAACTCATTCAACAAACAGTGAAATCACTTCCCATGCTTTCCAGCCAGCCTTTTTACTTAAAATCTTGGCTTTGTAGGGGAATTAGAAAGCTTAAACTTGATTTCTGTGCCTTATAGTGAAACAGCTGTCTCTGAAGTCATGGAAAGTTGTGCTCAGCATATCTCAATCTAGCATTTAAGGAGGCCAATCCCTGCCAAACATATGCCCTTGCAGGAAAGGATGCCAAAATTCCAGTTGTTCTCTGTGAATATGCTGGAAACCAGCAGGGACTACAGGGATGCAGCCAGAGCTGTGGTGGAAATCATCCCCTGAGGGAGCTTGGGCATGGCCCTCAGGCTGGAGTTACTTCAGGTGACCACAGCTGATGGTCACAAGGAGGTGAATGGATGGTCACCAGGTGAATGGGTTGGTCTTGTGAAGGTTTTTTGTGTCTTGGTGGAGGAGAAGAGGTGGGTTCTCTCTTTTTGTTGTTGTGAAGCTGGTCCATTGAATGGGTGACGTTTTCCTGGAGGAAAAAGGTGGGTCAGTGTAAAAGCTGCTACTGGCAGGGTGGCCAAAAAAACAGCTGCTACTGGCAGGGTGGCCAAATCAACCCTGACCATCTCCCTGCTCCTCTGGTCAGTGGTTCACAATTGCAGCCACCCCTAATACAAAAATCAAATTCAATGGATCCTTCCCCTGGTAGTCACCATGAATGTGTAAAAGGATTCTCTCCTTATTCTCCCTTTCCTACCCTGCTGCTAACTGGTATTTAAAACCTATCCAATATCAGGGTTGTATCCTAAAAATCTTTGGGTATTTGGACAGAGATAAATGTTGAAAGAATTGCCTAAAAACCCCACATGGAAGAGGTCGTTGTGTTGGAGACACATATGAGGTACTTAAGATCTAAAACCAGAAGGGCAGTTTCAAAGATTTTTCTAAACAACGAAAAGTCCAACTGTACTGAAAAGGACTTTATTGTTTCCATTTGTTTGCTTGTGTGTACAAATGTAATTAGAAAATCAGAGAGCATTTCCACTTAGAGAGGGGATCTAAGGGATTTCTGAGTGATGTGGTCACTCTTGCAGTGGAGTGGGAGAGAAGGCTGTGTATTAAATATGATCTGTTTCAGTTCTCAGCTCAGTGGTTGAGTGAGAATTTGCCTTTCTCACCCCTCTACTGATACTGAGAGAGAACAGCAGCAGACACCCAAGAACTAGACAATTGGAAACTTAAATTCTGAGCAGGACAAGTGTTGACAAGACGTGATATTGATGTAGCCCTGTGCCCTGAAACAAGATGTCTGTGTGGAAGTCTTTAATGATGGATTTCTTGGGAAGTGTCAGTGCTCTTCCTCAGGTCCTTCAAAGCAGGCAAAACACCAAATGAAAAAAGAAAAAAATAAAGGGAGGAGAAATAAATGTCAAAAGTACACAGATGTTTGTAATGTGATAACAGTTTGGCTAGATTTGTACTGAAGAATGAGAAAAAATCAAGGTTGATTAAAAGATATTATTTATCATTGGTGATGTTTCCAGTATTGGGAGTGGCTGGAAACATGAGTAAATGTTTTCAAAGCTGTTTTGCCTCATACTGTTGATGGTGTCTGCAAGGATCATGCATATATGAGTTTTCCTTTCTCTGTAGCTGCAGGTATCTCTGACACTGGATCTGCACCATCCTGCAGGGATCCTGGATACGTGAGGCTGCTCAGTCCTGCCACAGTGTCAGAGGTAACCATGAGCACCTCGAAATTGTCACTTCCCAGGAGGGTGACTGGTTGAATTGCTGTTTTTCTTTGCAGAAAAGGCCAAAAGCACAGAGGGAACGGGCTGAGAAGAACAATCCAGCACAGAAGGTGCCTTCTGAGCCAAATTATCTGCAGGGAGTTCAGGCGCAGCACATTCTTTCCAAAGAAGGACCTCTGCAAAATCCTTGACAAAATCCTCGCCTTACCAAGCCTCCCACTGGAGTACCAAGCCTGCTGCTCCTGCTTAGGGTGAGAAATTCCCTGCTCATCCAGCACCAGCAGTGCTTTGGACCCAGACCCAGCCACCCCAGCCTCCCCCAGGCTGCAGGGTCTGACAACGCTCCTGGGGTCAGTGCTGCACCGTGGGGAGACATCACCATCCTGGGGATGTCCAGCTGGGTTTGCTGGCTGCTGGTGGGGTGCAGAACATGGCCTGCAGGTTTTTTGCTCCCTCCAGGTTGGGCTGAAACTGCTGGGTCAACTCCACAAAAAACTCCACAAAGCATGTTCACACCTCTGCTGCCCCAAACACAGAAATCTCCCTCTGTCCCTGCTGGGGGCTGGTGACACCTTTTGTTCCTCTGGCAGCAGCTGGCTGGTGGGCACAGGTTTGGGCAGAGCCCTGCTGGGGACAGATGTCCTGAGAGAGGGCAAACAAAGGTCTGGTGATCCATCCTCATCCACAGTTTGGTTATTGCCTGCCTCGAGCCATCCTGAGGGGGTGACAGCCGGCCTATGCCACTCTGTGGGGACACAGGTGAGGTCAGCATGACCCCTGCTATCCTCCATAATTCTCATGCCTCAGTTTCCCTGGTGTGATGCCAGGGCGCTGTCACTGACTTTTCTTTAGAAAAGGGGAGAAAGAAAAATGCTAACAATCACATTTTGGATGATATGAGGAGATGGAGGTGGAAAGCTCTTTAGTAACACGTGGCAGTGAAGAAGTTTCACAACAAAATCAGGGAAAGGGAGGGGAGTGGGGCAGTTTTTGTGTATCAGAAGTTTGGATCTGTTTTGATACCAATAGTCTGGAACCGCTCTTTCTCATTATTGTAACTGGCATTATTTGTTGCTATCTGATTAAATTAATGAAGAGCCTGCTGGCTCCTGACTTGGAGCAGGTGTTCCACGTCCTCCCCCCTGGCAGGCAGTTCCTGTGCTTAGCTCCAGGCACCTCTGCAGCCTCTTGGGCAGTGGAGGACTGCTGGGATTCACTCTGCCCCCCTGCAGGTGCACGGGCTGGTGCATTATCTCTGACCAGATATACTGCCTGTGGATGCAGGAAGGTCGCTGCAGGGGCAGTGGTACCACTGTGGGGAAAATCTGCTTCTAAAGCAGCCCTCTAAGGGGGGCTTAGCCTCATGGCTCTTGCCTAAAATCTTGCTGGTTTCTTCCTAGCCATAAATGGTGCCTCTTGTCCCATCTCATCAGCCTCCCAGCACTTTCCTGAGACCGGCTTGGCGCAGCTCAGTGCCCAAACTGAGGAGCCCTGAGGCATTGCTTCTGCTTCCTCTGTCTTTTTAATCCACAACAAATTAAATTTGGATTAGTGAAACGCAGGAAAAAGAGGCTGCACCACCTCACCAATGCCCACCACACCCCAAAAAACCATGGAGGCATCTGTGAGGATGTTCCACAAAGCAGTGGCACTCGCTCTGCGTGCAGCCTGACCCTGCCAGGGAGCCGAAGGGAATATCCCATCACTTCCTGCTGGCTTTGGCAGTGATGGCACAGGCAGCAGGAGTTCAGACCTGCTCAGCAGCAGCACGGAGAGCCCACAAGTCTGGTGAGCTGGCCAAAGATGTCTCCCAGGCCCACAAAGCATTTCCAAGGAGTGCTCTGTGTTGGGACAGCAACACTTTGTGTGGCACAAAACACTGTGTCACTTCTGTGGCCATGAGGTGGTCACCCAAGCAGCAGCGTGTCTGTGTGTAAAATTTCAGAGAATTGAAGGAAAAAAAGGTAAAAAATGATTTGCAAGGCTGCAGTGTGGAAGAGTAACAGTCGGAGCTGAGCAGAGCCCAGCAAGGGGAAACAGAAACACCAGGGCATTGTCTAATGCTCCTCCATCCCAGTACCCGTACCTCATGGAGGGGGAAGGTTTCACTGAGGACATATTTTGTAGGACAGTTAGAACAGAACCAGCCAGGGGGTTCAGTCTCTGAAGAACCTCCAGTGTTCCCAGAGGTTTGCAGATGCTGCTGCCAGCCTTTGCCATTGCACTTAGCTTTGTCCCCCTGCCCAAGGCAGACGTGCATGTGAGACCCTGCAGCATTTGCAGCCTTTGTTTACGTGTACTCCAAGCTTTAAGCACTTGCAATTTTGTGGCCTGCCCCACACACCCTAAAAACTTGTCTTTAGCAGTTATCTCTGGACTTGAAACTCCTGTGAAAACAAAAACAACTGGTTTTGGCTGCTCTGCCAAACAGTCTCTCTCCATAAAAAGGAGACTGATTTTTCTCTCTGGGTATAGTGAAAGGTTAGAACAATATTTAGTTTGAACTTTCCTGAGATCAGGCATTTATTCTCGCTTACTCTCCCAGCGTGTGTGTGTGTACATGGAAAGTACCTTGACAGTGAGTCAGCATTACTCAAAGTGAATCACTGGTCACTGCTTCTCTGGGACGTTCATTCAGTGTTGCATGCAAGAGTTCTCTCCTTTCCAAGCCAGGATGGGATTATTTGTGCTTCTTCCAGGCTGCTGTAGACATTAAGGCACTGGTTTAAAAAGCAAACAAGGGACTATCTCATACCCACTGGTATCCTGAGGCGAGCCTTGGTGATGGACCACTACTCCAGCAGTAAATGAGAAATAGAAATATTGTTTTAATTCCCTCCTCAAAAGAAGATGCTTGCCTCCATCTGCCCTTGCCTACAGCATAACAGAAATGTTTGCTGCCTGGTGGAGCAGCAGCATCTCTGGAGAGCAGCAGCAGAAGTGTCAGAGCTCTGACCTCTCCCCCTGCCTTTGGGTCAGGCACTCCCATTTCCGGGGCTTTTAAACTGAATTTGAAGGGCACCTAAGAGGCAGAGAGGAAAGAGAAAGATTTGCATAGCAAGGGTGTTTGAGAAGCAGATTTAATCTCTTAGCTGCTGTTTACTTCAGATGCAGTTCTCAGGGCACATCCTGGTATGCATGGATAAATTTCTGATCCTCTAGATAAATTGTTCTTGTCAGGAATTATTTCAAAGCGTGTATTTTCTCCAAGAGCCACTTTACCCAGTTCATCCCATGGGCACAGGAGCTGTAAGCCCTCATTTTTAACAGCTGCCCACAGCACTGGGGGGAGGCGTTTTATCCCCATTTCAAGAAACCACAGCCTTTCATTTCCATCAGATACCAACTCCCACAACGAGCCCTTGGTGAGGATCTGTGTCTTCTTTTCACCAGTCTCCTCCCTCTCCGAGGAGTGGTGACACTGCTGCATCCCATCTTTGCAACCAGTAATGCTACAGCATCTCCCCCTCAGTTGTGATACCCTCCCAAAAATATCCAGGCTGTCTCTGCTGCATGGGTGACACCTCATTTGTCTCCAGAGGGAAGCCACAGGGTGCTGCTTTAACCATGAGGAAGGAAGGAGGCCACGTGTTGCCTCACCCACGAGGCTCCTGGGCCTGCCAGGACCTGATCCAAGTGGAGATGTCTCCTTGGTGCTGCTTCTCTGTGCCCATGATTAGCTCTTCCTGAGATAAAGTGCATTTCCTGCATGTGTCCAAGGAGATAACTGATGTTGCAATCATCCTCCTCTGCCCTCAGAGCACATCTGTGATGGCAGTGCTGACCTTGAGGCAAAGCTGCCTTGTACCTCGCACTGTTTTCCCTAAACCAGAAGTGTGGAGGAGCCCTTGGTTTACTCTATAGGGCAGGAGTGACCCTGTTTCACGGAGAGCAGGTGATAAGCATCAGGTTTTTGTGTGCCTTCAGTTTCCCCAAGCAGTTCCACATTCAGTATGAATGCAGGAAAACACATTTGTGCTCGAGGAAGGGTGTGAATGTGGGCCTGCTGGTCTGGAGCACCAGCTCTGCTGCCAGGACAGAGGACATGGGCTGCTCAGGTCAGCCTCAGTGGCTCCACTGCACTGCCCTCTGCTTCAAAATGGAAGGACAGATGACAATTCTGGTAGTGGACAATGCCTCCCTCTCACCACCTACTTAAATCAGCCCTGAGGCTTCAACTCCTCCAAAAGCCGGATGCAGCTAAAGATGGATCCAGGCGGTTGCAGGGAGGATTCAGCTGAGGTTGGATGAGGTGGGTGGTGGGGAGGATCGTCCTCACGAGCTGGGCTGCTTCTTTTTTGTTTGTTTTGGGCTGTTTCTTTTTTTGTTGCCCCCAACAAGAGGGTTTTGGGCTCACTCAAAGGGCTGGAGTGGTTCCCTGTGCTTGGTGCCAGTGGAAGAGGGAGAGGCACCCAGGGAATCTGTGGAGCTCTGTGGAAACCCAGGGCACCAGGAATATTTCTCTGTCTGCTCTGAGGTGCCCTAACCCCCAGGGGAACACTGACTTTGATCCTCATTCATGGAGAAAGTTTTCTAGACTCCAAGATAGACGAGAATCCACTAAAGTGTGAAGTAGATTATAGAGAGTAGTGTAGTAGGTGTATCACTTGGTGAGAAATTTAGGCTTTGGCTTTTTAGTATGTTGTGGATGGAAGCAAGATGGAGGGCACAGGGTGCTGTCCTGGGGTTCTTCTTCATGCTTCTTCTTCCTTCTTCTTCATAGATTTGGGTGGCATTTTGTAATTGGGCAGAACAGTCTGCATTGCGGGTAGTTATTGGGTTATTATCAGTTATTGGGTGAAAAGGGAAAATAATCTAGGTGTCAGTTCTTAATGGGATAGTGTAGTTTTAAAAGACCTTGTAACAAGAGATTGTTGGCCATTTTGTGCCTTCTAATGAAAAGCTGCCGAACTCACAGTTGTGAGACTGTTTTTCTGATAAGAAATAATAAACACCCGAGTCCAAACATGAACTACGGTCTCAAGCCCCTTCAACCCAGACCCAGAGAAACTGACAGAGCTCAGAGCAGCCAGCAAGGAGAGGGCAAGGAAAAGCCCTGCTGGGGAGTGGCTTGACTAAAGAAGGAAGAATAGAGAGAGGCAAGTAAATGGTTAAAGCAGGGATGAGAACACTGGCATTTACAAATGACTTGGCATTTTGTCCCCGCTGGATGCGGTAACTGACACAGAGTTTCCAGCAGCCTCACGTGTCCCAAGGAGAGTGGTGAATATGCCCAAGATGCCTGTTGCTTTAGTCACTTCACTTCCGTAGAAAAGACAACATCCTTTACAAAAGGTTTTTTTTTTTTTTTTTGGTTTCTTTTTGGTTTTGTTCTTTTATTTTTTTTAAAACTTTCTTCTTAAAGAAACTTTTCCATGCAAGCTGTGAAAGAGGCTGCACCTACTGGAGTGATGTTGGGACAGCATCTCTGTGCTGTGTGGAGAAAGGCAAGGGGGAGAGTGGAGCTCATAGCCTTTAGCCTTTGGAAATTCACTATGCAGATGAGTTGTTGAAAAATTTATATTCCTGGGTTTGCCTACGGAGTGGTATCAGGCACTGTTTTCCCTCGTGTTTTGCTGAAGGGGAAAAAAATCCTGCTTTTGAAAGAAGCAGCAACTGCATCATCGTCATCATCATCACAGGATCATCCTGGACACTGTTTTCATGCAATGAAATTGCATGAAATTGCTTCCTCCACACACACTGATTGCAAAATTCCTTGGATGCAAAGTGAGCCACAAAATTTACAGTCCAGAAATTTTGTCAGCTGAGGCTGTGAGAGCAGAGAAAGGGAGAAATCCAGATGACCTTTTAAAGGTGAAGACAGTGTGGGAGGAGGCACTGAGGAAGTCTCTGCTTGGTCCACCTGGGAATAGGTGTAAATTACATTACAGCACAAGCCTATAAGTAAACCTGAAAGCCAGGTGCCTATACCCCATTTGGAATCAGGTTTGTAAAGGCTGAGAAGCAAAGAGAAAGTTAAACCAACCATAGAACCACAATTTTGTGGCACAAGATCCCACATAGCCTTTGACAACCATCCAGGCTTAAATATTCCAAGGAGATGGGTGCAGAGTTTAGAGGAGAATAGGCTCTCCACTGAAGGATGTAGCTTTTTTCACCTGTGCAATCCTCTTAAAAAGTTAATTTACTCCTTTCTTGTCAATCTTTTCAATGGTGTGCCATTAGATAAATTAATAATTCTCTGAATTTTTAGCCAATACTAGTCACTAAGCTATTTTTTTAATATTATCTTACAGATTTCCTTTGGATTTCCTTTCTTTCCAGTAAGTAGAAAACCAGATAGATGCTTGACCACTGACATTTTTGCTTTAAAATGTTATCAAATGTGGCTGCCAGCTCCCAAATTTTAACATTCCTGAGGTCATCTCCACTAGGTCATGAGATGATGGACAACTCATGTGTTTTCCAGGGCTTCCAAAATCCTTTTTTAAATGCAGTGAAAGCAAAAAAAACTCACACTGTGTGACCCTAGGAGATATTCCACAGTGATGCATCCTCCTGGTGATTTTTTCAGTTCCTGTGAAGTTGCACTAATGACATTGCAAAGGTATCTCAGGGTTCTGATTGGGAATCTGAAAGCTGATGACAATTTTGTGTTGGCTTTGCTTGCCTTGTTTCTCTCTCTGTTTTTCCAGCACCTCTCCAGAAGATTAATTCTACAGTATTTGCAGTTATGTTCAGAATGCACAGCATTGTTGATATAAGAACCATCTGACAAAAGAAATTCTTTTTCTGTTGGAAAAAAACATTTAAAGCATTTTAAGTTTTCTTAAGTGATCTTAATAAGATTGTTATTATTTTCCTTTCCTCTCTCCCATTTTTTTTTCTTTATTTGAAGGCAGACAAAAGAAAGAAAAAGGTTACATTTGTTTTCCTTATGTTTCTGGCCAAAAAGGATCAACAAATATTATTGAAACCCTTCTGATTTTAGAAGTCCTGTATACAGCACTGGGAAGGGGGTGTTGTTTACCTTTTTAGTGGAAAATTTCTTGTACACTCACATTTCCAGCAGGCCTGTTCAGTGACGTGCAAAAGAATATTGCAGTTGCCCAGCCAAAGTTCAAACATAGCTACAAAATGCATATACCACTAAGGTATGGGCAAGCCACAGATTTATACAGCAGCACAGCCAGGTCATCTGTTTGGCTTTGCATTTATTTTTTTCCTAGCAGCTCTCGACATTTAGTTTGTTTTTCCGGCTGCTGCCAAGCACTCAGCTGACATTTTCACAAAAACCACCAGTCGCTGCCCCCAGGCCTCACTGTGATCCTTCACTGCTTTCCTCACTGCCCTGAGGAGCTCTGTATCTCCCAGGAAACTTTACCTGCTTGCTCACCTCCAGTTTTCCAGGGCAGTTCTGGATGTGTGGAAGAGCACAGGTCACTGTAGGGGGTGACCTTCGCAGGAACTGGCCATCATCCCAGTCCTTCTGCTTCCTTTTTATGAAATATCCATACCTGGCAAGACTACTCCAGTTGTGCCATGGTTGCTTAGAGGCCTCAGGTGAAGGCATTTGTCAGGAGCTGTAAGAAATCCAAGCAGATGATATCGTGTGAAAGACCCTTATGCAAATGTTTGTTCATCTCTTCAAAGGCCTGTAAGAGGCTTTTCTTTACAGAAGTCATGCTAACAATCTTCTCAATTAGATTTTATTTATCCAGGTGCCCTTTGGTTCTGTGTTTTAATGTAATCTCTGTGGTTTGGCATTGTTAACAGACCTGTAGTTTCCTACAGTCTTAAAAAAAATTAAATTAAAAAAAAATAAAATCAACCTTCAGTCCTCCAGTACCAAAAGTGTTTGAAGTGAGGGGTTACATATGCTGGTCATAATTCAGCTGTTCATCCTTTGTATTTCTTGCTGAATGCCCATTGCCTGTTAATTTCATCAGCCTGTGCTGTAAATTCTCTCATAGCAACTTTGGTCTTGGGGAGAGGCTCTGGTGAGTGCCCCTTTCACTCCTTCCTTCTTCCCCGGAAAAACAGAGTTTTCTGGAGGGCAAAACCCTGGTTTTCAGCAGTCCATGGTGGGGCACAGGGCTGGTTTGCCCTCCACACTCTCCCCTGAGCTCAGCTGTCAGTCAGACCTGGTGACTCTGCTGAGTTTTCTGCTCCTCATCACGCAGAAAGAGGACGTAATAAATCACTCAAGACCTTTTGATGATTTGTCCTCTCTTCTGCCTGCATTTCTGCCTTTTGTGCCACAGTTAATTTCCCCTTTATGTTCTTTTCCTGGAAACAATTTCAGCTTTTTGAATTCTTGATTGTTCTCTTTAACCACATTGACTTTTTCCCTCTCCTTATTCTTTTACAGGGCTTTAGGTACAGCTGAATAAAGTGATAAATGTGACAGTGATGCTAGAAGGGACAGGAACAAACTCAGTCAAATTAGAAGAGGCTTGAAGGCAAAACATAAACACCTGCCTATCTTTTTTTTTCTGCTTTCCCTATGCTCCCCATCAAAAATAAACAAACAACAAGAAGAATAAATAAAATAAAATTTTAAAAATATTTTTTGTTTTTTTCCAGAGCTAGATGTTTGCAAATATAAGTCCTTAACATCAGCCAAGTGCATTTCTGTGCTTCAGCAAACAGGTCTGGGCTAAGGAGGAAAGGTCTCCCCTTCAGTAAAGTGATGATGATAGAGTTGAGTTCTGATTTTCTTTGTGAACATCTTGGTTTATGACTGTAATTCAGTGTTTCCCTTCTCTTCCATTCCCCATTTTCCCCAGAGTTTAGCTCTGTAGGGTGGGAGCAGGGTGGATTGCCCAGCTGCTGCTGCTCTGTGTCACTGCTGGTCCTTGCAGAGGCTGGCAGAAACATTTCACTTTTTAATGAGATTGCCTGGATCCATTCAAACTGAGGCTGCTACTGTAAGAGGTGGAGACATTTTTTTTATCCCTCCCTACTCCTTGGCTCAGGTCTGCATCATTTGCCAGGGCTCCTGTTCTTCATTAGAGGGAAATCCTATAAATCAAAGAATGGCCCAAAAAGCTTAATTGACATTGGAAATGGCCTTATGATGGAAATGGGGGCGGTACCAAAGCATTTCTGTTTGGACAAAACAGTCATAAAGTAAAAATGCTGGTAGTCAAAAATTATTGGGCACCTAATTTCTTCATATTCTTAATTTGCCAAAAATACCTTTTTACTTCAGCTGTCTTCACTGTGCTGATACATTGCAGATTTCTTTCACTCCCACATTGTCCTGTCTTTTTTAGATGGAAATACAAAAGTGTTTAATACAAAAGTAATTGCTATCCCAAAGCAACTTCCCAAAGAAAAAAAGTGAATTTTTCTCGGTATTTTTGTCTTTTACCAGAAACGGGGTTTACACTCTTTCTCTCCTCCAAATTTTTAAAACAAAGCTTTGATGTGAACACACAAGTCTGAGGAAGGCCTAAAATAAATCTCTGATCTTTTAATTCCTTTCCTCCCACCCTGCTCCCCTATTTTCCTCCATTTTACAGCCCAGAAGGAGACAGGAGTGCGAGTTACAAAGAAACACATCAAATTAAGTGTTCTCCCTGAAAATGAAGGCTGGTAAATTCTTAAACTCCTCACCTGGAGGGTATTTGTGGAATATGTAGGGAAAATATTTTTGAAATCCTGATCAATACTTTAAATACAATCCTGATTTAATACATTAACACTTCATGTTGATTCTTGCCTGAGTAGGAAGAACACAACTCGAAATTCACATAGCTCTTAATTCAACCCCTCAGCTTTGATAATTCGTGCTGAATTATCACCAGCTGTTCCACATAAGTGTTGTGTGCACTGAGGACGCTGATGGACGGGAGGATGGAGCAGAGACAAGCCCTGCTGTGTGCCACCAGCCCTGGCACTGCTGTTTAAGCAGCACAGCGGGCTGGACCAGCCTTGGAGAAGGGCAGCCCTGAGCAGGAAGGGCTGGCCTGCTGTCCAGACCATTACAATGAAGGCTGAATCACTCTCACATTCCTCCCTGGCCTGGCTTTGCACATGCAAAACCACCCACAGCAGAGGCTCAGCCCTGTGCTGTGCCAAAAGGGAGACTCTGGATGAGCAGACATCCCCCGCCATGGCCCGTGGCTGGGGCAGCTGTGGAGATTTTTGCTGGCCACCACCACAGGCCCAGGAGTCATTTCTTGGCTCGTTGGACTGGTGTGTTTTCTGCAGCACTGCAGGAAAAGCCCCCCTTGGTTACGTGTGGTGTGCCAGTTCCATGGGCCCCACATCTTCTCCCTAAGTCTTCCAGGAATCCCTGGTTAAATGGGTCCACTTTTTTTTTTTTTTTTCTCCAAGGCTTCAGGAATCCCTGGTTCCATAGGCCCAGGCTGTCTCCATAAGGCTTGCAGGAATCCTTGGTCCCATGGGCCCACATTTTTTCTCTAAGTCATCCAGGAATCCCTGGTTCCCATGGGTCCTCATCTTCTCCCTAAGTCTTCCAGGAGTCCCTGGTTCCAATGGGTCCACTTTTTTTTTTTTTTCTCCAAAGCTTCCAGGAATCCCTGATCCCATGGGTCCAGGTTGTCTCCCTAAGGCTTCTAGGAATCCCTGATCCTAGAAGGCCCCACATTTTCTCCCTAAAACTTGCAGAAATCCTTGGTTCCCATGGGCCCATGTTTTTTCTCTAAGTCATGCAGGAATCCCTGGTTCCCATGGGTCCACATTTTCTCCCTGAAGCTTGAAGAAATCCTTGGTTACATGGGTCCACTTTTTTTTTTAATCTCCAACACTTCCCGGAATCCCTGGTTCCACAGGCCCAAGTTGTCTCCCTAAGGCTTCTAGGAATCCCTGATCCTATGGCCCCACATCTTTTCCCTAAGTCTTCCAGGAATCCCTGGTCTCACGACCCCACATTTTCTCCTTGCAGGAATCCTTGGTTAAATGGGGCCACTTTTTTTTTTTTTTTCCTTTTTTTTTTCTTTTTTTTTCTTTTTTTTTTTTTTCCCTCTAAGGCTTGCAGGAATCCCTGATCCCATGGCCCCACATTTTCTCCCCAAGGCTTCCAGGAATCCCTGGTTTCACCAAGTATTTTTTGATCAACAAAGTATTTGGAAAGCAATGACACTTTTGTACCACTTTCACACAATCTGCCTTGGGGGGCTCTGGAACTATTAGGGCTGTCAAGTGCAACTGAACTATGACGAGTCAAGGTAAGTCTTTCTTGTGTTTGTTGGTCATTTAGAAGTGTCAAGCCAACATATTGCCATGTTTTTGTGCTGGGAAAGGAAAAAGAAGTATTATGTTCAGAGAGCTTTTCTCATCTTGCCAATATTTTGCAGGAAGACCTGTTTGTAGGACCCAACTTCCGCACTTTTCAAGAAATAAGAGGTTTCAGTAATCACTGATGTTATTTTACATTACAAAATCTTTATCTTCTCCCCCTTCCCCTGTTGTTTGATTCTTTACAATGAAATGCAACTTTTTTATTTTCTCCTTCCGCTATGAAAGGCCAAAGTCCAAACCTCTTAGTGACTTGGCAGGCATATTCTTGTACAACATGAGCAAAATGAAATATAATAAAGGATAACATAAAAGGTTTTGTTGAGAGGTGATGGTAGGGAAAAATTATATGCAAGATCAGGAAGCACTGACCTCTTGAATGAGCCTGTGAATGAGTAGTTAATTGCAGGTAGAAGTTTTATGAGGATTGGAAGTGTCACACTGATAAATCTAAAAGAAGTGATCAAGTCTCAGAGCCCTGCTTTTACAAGAAGTGTGTGCTGTGAAATCCATACAGAAACCCATACCTCCACTGAGTGCAGCTGGCTTGGAGCAGTGTTTGTGTTCACAAGCAGAACGGCAGAACCTTACTCCAGACAAAATGTGGGTGCACCTCAGATCCTGCTGTCCTGCCTAGGTTTTAGTTTGTTGTGTCTTGGTATGGAAGAGAACCTGTGCCTTTGAAGCACTCAAAAATAAAATAAAAAAAAATTACTCAGACCCTCAGTTTTTAATTTAGAGAGCTATTAATAGACACATATTACTTATGTTGCAGATTCCTTAAATAAAAAGAAACAAGTGAAGGTGACCTACAGTGTTTGAGGTTCCCTCAGACCTCCTTTGGTTCTGTTGATCATATTTTTCTTCCTTCTTTTTTTCCTCTTCTTCCTTCTCCTTGCTTTTAGTATTTCCTGCGAACAGTTCAAGGTTTAAATCAGAGACTGTATCATCTTTGCTTGACTAGGCTTAGTCTGAAGCCTCTGCCATCTCTTAATTAGACTGATTTTTTTTTTTCTGCCTGGGGGAGGGGTGGTGGTGAGAGAACACATGGAACCACAGAACCAGAGAAAGTGTTTTGTGATTAGCTGGAAAGGAAAACAAGGCTTTTTCAGTTCTGATTTTTCCTTCCTTTTGCCCTAGAACTGCCTGTGCAGGGAAGGAGGTGCTGAGACCTGAGCTGTGCTTGGGGAAACAGCTCTGCAGTGCCCCTCCTTCGGGGAGATGCTTTGTGTTTCTTTTCCATCTTCCCCAGTTCGGGTAGGCAGCATGCAGCCTGGAAAGGAGCAGAGGGAAGAGGAAGCTTTCATGATTCACTGTGGCACTCTGCTCCTCCTTTGGTTTCAGGATGTCCAGCACGTCCTGCTGTCACAGAGGACCCCCCCCCTGTCTTTCTGACACCTCTCCAAGGCCCTCTTTACTGTGATATCTGAACAGAGCGTGATCTTCAGCGTTGCTGTCTTCCCAGTGTTCCTCTAAAGCCAGTACAGACACACTCTTCAGTTCTAGTAACCATGGATTTTCTTTGTGAGCAATTATTTTTATCAGCATGTGATGGACATGGGGCTCATGATGGGAAGAAAATTGTGTTTCAACACCAGCAGCTCTCCAGCCTCCATAACCTTTATAATTTTCTGCCAGCTGCTATTTGCTTTTCAAGTAAGTTGGCTCTTCAAAGTCTTGGGCATTTTTGAATTATGAAATCACAAAGTTATCTGACAACGAAAATCTGTAATACATTAGGGCCTGTGGAAATATGGATTAAAAACAGTCCCTGCCTTGGAGATGTGGCACTTCCCTCTGCAAGGACTCCACTTAGAGGGAAGATGAAGTCCTCAGGTGCTGCCAGGTGAGATCCATGGGTGTGTGTGGACATGGACATGCTTGGATGCTCTGCTCCTGAGGCAGTGAGTACCAAAAACCCTGCATGAAAGGGCTCATTCAAGAGATTTCGTTGTTACAGAACTGGAAGGGTAAGTGAGGCTGAATGTGAACTTGCCTCAGCTGTTTTTTAAGGCAGAATGCCTTCAAAGCAACATAACACTTTCTCATAAATACAGTGCAGTAAATCCTTCCCTTGAAAAGGATTCCCATATTCACATTTCAGTCCCAAGGGTGATGTTTTCTATGATGTAAAGCTTTTTTCTCTTCTATGAGGTTCCCCACATGTCCAATCTGTGATCCCACTTGCTCACAGAGGAACAGAGGATGCTTGTGGCATTGTGAAAAGCAGATTTTCCCTGGGAATCATCCCTACTTGCAGCAATGGCTGTTCTGTGTTCGAATCTGCCTGTCCTCCGAAGATGTGTTTGCCAAAGAGGAGATTTTATATGTGTGGAGGGAGCATTGGAGTTGTAACTTCCTGGCACTCAGATTTGCTGGCAGGTCTAAGAAAAAACATCCGTGTGCTTTTACATCGTGAAAGTGATATGGAAAAAACTTTGCAATCAATTTGTGTGCACAGAGGAAAAGATGGTTAAAAGCAGCGACCCCAGATGATCAGAAATGCTCAGTGGATAAAGGACTCATGGCCTGATTTAGTTTTTATCTGTGCTAGAGGGATTCTTTTTAATTTTTTTTATTTTGTTGTTTGGTTGGTTGTTGGTTTTTTTTGTTTAGTTGGTTTTTTTTTTTTTTTTTTAAGGAACTGTATGGGTTTGTGCTTCTGGCAAAGAGAAAAAAGGAACCATAGGGTTCGAATTATTTCGTGCACTTGGAAAAAAGTTTGTTCTGTCAGAGGTAGGAAAAGATATGAAGTGTAAGCAAATCTCTACCTGTATTTACATATTTTAAAAACTAGAGCCAACTCTGATTAGAGTCTGAATGAAACAGAATCCTAGTCAGGCCTCAGGCTTTTTTTTTTTTTTTTTTTTTTTTTTCCTGCTGAGAATGAAAGTAGAAGGATAAGTGATTTGTTTCAAGACAATTAGGGCAATGTAATCAGACTTATGCTGGCTGTGGGAGTCTGAAGGGAAGATCAAAGTATTCAGGACACTCCAGAAAGGTCCATCAAGATGCTCTTTGCACCAGAGAACTTGCAAAGATGGACACAACACCTGGAGGAAGGATGAAGCTTTTACTCTCTGACTCATCACTTCCTGCCAGAAATGGAGATCTCTCTGCCAGGTGGAGAAAATAGGAGGAAACTCTGCTTGATCATCTGTCATGACTGGTGGAAGATGATGAGGGGAAAAGAGTCGTCATAAAGGCATTGTTCTTCGTGAAAAAATGAGAGACAGCAAGGTCCAAGTGCCACGTGTGGCATTCCCACAGACAGGAGCTGTTTTTCCATGTCATGTCCTTGTTGCTGGTCTGATCCTCTTGGTGTTCTTAGAGCACTGTGCCATTCAAATATTTTCATAAGCAGCATATTATGAAATGCCATTCTTTGAGATATTTGCCTCTCTGCGTGGATTAAATAATTGACTTTTTGTTATAGGCAAACTGTGAATGCACATTTAATAAATGTTCATTTTGCAAGGAATCATCTGCAACAATTTTAGAGGAAATTTCCATGCTTCTTCAGGGTATCAGATATATTTTGCCAGTACATATATGGGCACCATTAATTTCGGATGACTTCAAACATCCCTGCTTGCAAATTGTTGGACTATTTTCCTTTCAGCAACATTTTCCCATTAAGATTTTGCAGCCTGAGGTATTTGGAATGGGATCTTCCAAATGAGTTGGCCATAGGAAATTCTGTGACAGAATAATGCTGGTAGATGTGATTTAGGTGTGTTGTGCCTGTCTCATTCAGAAAGGGGGGAAGAAAGGAGGAAATTTCCATTTAGACATCACCTTGCTGTACGATGGCTTTTCCTTTCTTTTTATATTCAAACATCTTTTCTTCTGAATTGCAAAAGAAGGATAGAAAATTACATGTTTTTATGAGGAAAACAGTTTTAAATAATCTCTTCTACTCTTATTCCAGAGATCAGTCTATTGACATAAGAGAATGGTGAGAGAAAAACAAATTTAAACTGAAATGGACACATGCAATGTAAAATGAGATTTTTGTTTTGTAGTCACCATGTACACAATAGAAGAATTATAAAATGTGTTGTTTGCCCATTTTACAACCTCTGCCTTTGCTAGGGATGTGTGTGATCTTTCTTAATTAATTTGTGAGCCTTCTTGAAAATCCAACACTTGTTACTTTGCAGACCTGTCTGAGGTACCCAGTGTGCTGTGAAGATAATAAAGGTGTTGGGGCAGTCCCTTATCCTGTCCAGGCTGCAACCTGGGGCAGTTTGTGTGGAAAATCTTGTGAGAAAGTTGTTGAAGTGGCTAAAGGAAAACACCCACAGCAATGCCACCTTTTTACACTTGAAAGACAGATGAAAATCTCTGCCATTGAAGAACTTTCAGAGAGAGGTGTCTTCCACTGCTGTTTTCCATGCAAACAATACCTCTGAGTAACATAACCCAAATTACCTGAATCTTATTTACAGCAAGGATAAGGATTTCTCCTTATCCAAAATGTTGCTGATATTTCCAGTCCCTTCAAGGTGTTAATAAAACAGTGCTGGGGTAAAAAAAAAATGGGTCAGGATAGTTAACACTAATTTAGGGGGCAAAGTGCTCTTGTATCTGTGAAGTACACTTTTTAAAAATTGGTATTTATACAAGGAACTTCTTTTGATATGACTCTTTAGGCAAAGTGTCCCTTCCAGTGTTCCCAGCCCCACTGATAAAATTTTGGGGGCAGAACTTTAGATCCTTCCTGTGAGGCTCATACAGGATTTCCTTTTTTCAGTTTCCTTTCTGTTTAAGAGGTTTCAACAGTGTTATGAGCGTTTCATGCCAAAGCAAATCCATGCCCATCAAGATCCAATCTCACCCGCTACTTGTTTATTTGTTTCCCTGCAGGAAGATTTTCCTGCCAATGTACCTGACCTGTGCTCAGAGGGGAGCAAAAGGGATCTCAGGAATCCACAGTGGGTACAGGGGAATCCCTTTTCAAGGACACCACTGAGAGAGCTGCAGAAGCTTCAAAAGACGCTGCTCTTCAAAAAGATGAGCTTTTCCCTGCAAAATGGGCAAGTAAGGAGGAAAAAAAAGAGCTTCAATCTGCACAAGTGAACCAAAGAGCAGAATTCCAGGGCTTGCACTGAGATCTCCTCCTACCTTACACGTCCCCAGATGCATCTAAGCATCTCCCAGCACATATTTTTGCACAGAAATGGACAAAATAACTCACTTGAAGGGAACTTGAGGGGTATTATTTGGGTTATTTTCCTACGCGTGTGAAGCAAGTACAGGACAGTTCATTGATTTTGGTTTTAACTCAGCTATGAAGAAAAAGCATGCTATAAAAAATCATGTTGTAGCTCTTATATTTAGCCCTAATTGTGGCTCCATATATATAGAAACATTATGAAACCACAGCACATCTTCCAAGTAATGTAAATTGTGAATTACAGGCTCCTGCTCGGTGCGCTTTGAAGATTTTCTATTTTGTGTACAGATCTTCCACTTCCTGTTGAAAACAGCAAAAGAGATGTCTGTGAAGTTGGATCAATCCTTCTATATTTTAATTGGAAATCACCATTTGGGGTTTCAGTTGTTTGCATCTGTGGAATAATTTATGGCAACAGTAGATCTGTAATACAGCCCTGCCTACTCTCAGTGTGGTTATAGTTAATGATTTCTGTGCTCTCTGAAAGAGTTTTGGGGTAGGGGTGTTTGAAGTTCTCTCTCTCTCTCAAAATAAAATTAAAAAAAAAAAAGCCAAATTAATGAGGATCAAGTGTTTTCAGTGTTTTACACAAACTTGTTAAAAGGCATATCACTCAGAAGCATGGAAGTGATATAGGGAGCTAAGTGTGGTTGCAGTGGTGATGCCCCTGCTTGTATAAAGCTGCCATTGAAATCCAAAAGCTTCTCTAAAATTGGGGGTTTTTTTGATGTGTGTTGAAATAAAAGCTCCCTTGAAATAAAGATGAATCTAAAAATATTGCAAGTAGCCTCAGCACATCGCAGAAACTTGAATATTTAATTAATATAGGCCCATTCCTCCTTTGGATTGCGGCAACAGTGTTCAGAGTACAGACCTATGGGACAATTTTCTCCTTTTCCTAGAAGTTTAAGAATGCATGGAGGATTTGTGACAAGATGCCCTGAGTGGTTTGCTAGTGTTTTTGCATTCTAAATATACAGTTTTTTGTTTTTTTTTTTTTTAATTTTAATTCTTTGGTAAAGTTCCTGGCTGTGTTATGCTCTTGATGCTGTTCACTTTCTGCTTCAAGTTTGGAACTCCAAGGCTTTCTTTTGGGTTTTATCAAATTACACACTGAAGAAAGACGTACATTTCAGAAACAGATGGATTTAATGTGCATGAAAATACATGCCTTTTAAAGAAACTAAATTAGTAGTTCCACTTCTACCCCTTTTTATTGAAGACAGAGCTCTGAGATCTCTGGTCTAAAACACAACTTTAACAACATCAGCAAAATAGATTTATTTGCATGGGAATTTAACAGAACATCACAGAAACCTTAAGCAACACCAAATCTGATGGTTTCTAGTACACATGAAAGGCACTGTGACAGTACTAATAAAAATATATATAAAAATGGCTTTATGAATACATAACCAGGGCATATTTCAAGACTCTTGTTCATCATATATATTGAGTGCATCTGCAGATTCACAGCTGCCTGTGTCTATAAATATTTGCCTTATAATGAAATTAACTGGGAGCAAGAATTTTTTTTTTTTTTTTTAGTTTCTAATTAGTGTTAATTCCTTTTCAAGGTGCGTTGTCTTTCCTTATGAACTGAACACCAAAAGAAAGACCAGTTTCTTTTTGTTTGTTTGGGGTTTTTTTTCTGCTTTAGAAAGCACCTGGCTCCCACAAAACTTCATTTTATAGAAAATGTGAAGCAGAAGAGCTGCTCTTTTGCCCAGCCACAGACCACCAAATATTGCTTTTGCTTTGGTGCAAAGCAACTTCCTAAGTGAATTTGAAGAGAAATGGGTGAAATTGCTGTGGGAGGATAAAACAGAGGGACTTGTGAATATTTCCCATGGGACAGAGCTGTCTCCTGTGGATGTGACTCCTTCACTGTGTGCATTTGTCTTAATCTGGAATCTGAATACTCTTGAAATAAAACAAGTAGCCCAGCTTCAGGATTCTTTGTGGTGTTTCTGTGCCAGATAAAAATGGCAAAGTTGCAGCAATCCTTCACCCCACCAGGCACCACTTGGGCACCTGGCTATGCCTATGATTCATCAATCCACCTTATTTATGCTCCTGACCATTAATTTAGAATGCAGCCCACCCTTTTTTCTGAAACTCCACCCTGCTTGAGCCTTTCAGGGAATAAAACTCCACTGCTTGGAGCTGCTTTGTGTCTTTGCTGAGCCTGTGCCCAGCCAGTTGGGTTTGCAGAAATGCTCAACACCTCCCTGCTCCCTCTTTCCTGGAGGCTTTGATTTGGGAAGGAATTCTCTAAAACAGGCACTGAGGTGCATGGCTGTGAGTTTTTCCTGAGTAGTGACACATGGAGATCATCCCAGGATTGTGCTTTATCAAAATAAGCTGCTTCCTCAGCAGGAGCAGTGGAACCAGACCATCAAAGAAGAAAAGAGCAGTTGACAGAAACACTCATCCTTCTTCATAGAAAGCAAGAATTTTCCTCTCAGAAGTGCCTGGGGTTCTGTTAGCAATTGATGAGCACCGAGCACGTGACGAGTCAGTTCTAACTAGCAGCAAAAATCATGCACTCAGCTTTGTTGTCTGATTTCCCTGATGCAGCAAAACAGTTTTGTGTCACAAGAGTTGCTTTACTTCTGCCAACCCCTCTGCCAGTAAATGGCCACGCTCCAAGAATGTATAGACAGAACCTCGCAGATGAAAATAAATGCCGATTTTGAAGTATGTTTTAGAGCCTTAATAAAGTTTTTTCAGATCATCAGCTAATCTTCAGGCTGAAAAGACTTTTATTTTAAGTTGTCCTCAATTGGATCATCCATCTCTAGTGTGTATTTCAGTGATCTCAAAGACTGTTTGAATTTAGGGCTTTTTTTTTTAATACTTCCTTTCTCAACTTGCAATTAGATGATTCAGTATTTTGAATGAATGCAGCTGATCCAGGCACACTTTACGACATAAATGTGCTGAACTAGCGTTAATTTTAATTCCTTAATTTTACACAGTGTTTTAAATGGTATATATGGCTGAGAATTTGTTACTTTGGGTTTTGTCTGCAGCCATTGTAAATCCACATTTCTCCCCTTCCACCTCCACCTGAAGCTTACTCTGAAGTATGTCAGAATCAGGGTGTTGGCATGCTGCAGCTGGCTGGGAAATTTCATGATTCCAGAGGACTAGAATCCCAAAACCCTTGATACAAAGGAAAAATTGCCACGATGAATCATGAAGCAGTTACGTCCTCCTCATAGCCATGCATTTTGTTTAACAACCCTCCACCAGATAACCTGGTTATCTTATTACTTTACTGGGTCCCAGGCCCTTGGTAACTAATATAAATGTAATGTAAACACGCTCATGGGCTCTGAAAAAACCCAGCCAGCCACTTTTGAGAGGGAGGCTGGGTGTGGGGTGGTGCACAAGAGGGAATGTTCCTGGTAGATAGCACAGTTGGGACACAGCAGATTTATCTCCCCATTCCCCTGGTGCTGTTTGTGCCACCCAACCCATTTGGGTACCCTTTAAAAAAAATTTAGAAAATCAAAAAAAAAAAAAAATCGTGGTAGAGCGACACCTCTGTGGCTCAAAGGTGTTTGGGGCTATAAAAAAAAATCAGGAGGGAAACCTCAGGGCTGTGGGGAAGGGGGGTGAGGGGTCCATGGTGGGATTTGTGGGGTTCCTCTGGGACAGGTGGAGGTGCTGGTGCAGGCTCGCTCCTGGAGCACGGCGTGCCGGCAGCAGGGGAAGGGCTGGGAGCCATGGGAGCACTGAACAAATTTGCTGGGAGGAAGGCAAACAAAGAAGTCAAGAGATGTACACAGGCGATAACAAGGTAAATATTAGAGAAGTTGGCCTGTATTATACTAATAGAATGGGATATCAGCAAGGAACAAATAGTCAGACATTCATGGCTGGTTGGTTAGGCTGAGAACAGGACCAGCCTGGGCTGATAACACTCCAGCTCGGCGTTGGTACAACTGAGGCTGAAAGCAGAGTGTTTGAAAGCAGATAGAAGGAATAAGAGGTCAGAATCTCTCCACTTTTTTGCTTTCTGGGCTAGTGTTTGTTTCCATGGGGGAAAGAACCATGGGAGCAGAGTTTTGTGTGAATTCAGAGGCAAAGACCTCTCAATTTCTCCCTTCCTCACCGGTTTAGAGATCCCTTGCCCTGAGAACATCACATCTCATCGAGCTGCCAGGGCTGTGTCACACACCCTTAAGTCATTCAGTGAAAAGTCTGCCTTCCCTCATACCTGACCTGTGATGTTAACTGAGGTATCCACTAATTCCAGTCTCTGCTGGGGAGACACATAGTTTTTTTTTTTTTTTGATAATTTAATCACAAATGTGCTCTGGAGGGGAAGCTGCCTCAATCTCCATTCCCCCAAAATCTCTTGTCTGGTCCTGTGATCACGGGAGACTTGCAGCCTTGCCTTCTGAACATCACATGATGACAAATTACAGGAGACAGACATCATTTCCCTGTGGGTTTTTTTTTTTTTTTTTTTTTTCCCAGGAATATTAACACACTTCAAGGCCATGCCAAAGGATAGTAACTCATTACTAATTAACACAGCACAACAATATTTTTTTAAAGCTGTTGGTGCCCTGTAATGCATCACATGGGCACAGCAGTTCAGCAGAACTGGAGGAAGACTGGAAATGTGGGTTACAGTGGGTGAAACATCAATTTATCAACTCCTCACTCAGAGCCCAAGCCACAAAATTGGATCAGGGAGAAGTCCCACCTCTGCTGGTGTCAGTAAGGGGTTTGCTGATGGCTTTGTCCTGCAATTCCAGAATCCCAGATGAGCTCAAACCCTCTCCACTGGAGTTTTCTTCGGTGTTCATTTGTATTTCAATGGGAAGAAAGCAGAGATGTTTTAATAAATCTGCTGTACAAAGATTAAAGTGGCACTTCTGGAGTGAGAAATCTCCTTTATAGGTCAATGTGGTTTTGGTAAGGTATGGGACAAGTTGGTTTCAAAATGCTTTGTTTCCACAAACATTTTCTAAACCACGATTTGTTATCTAATGCTGAACAAATTGCTGTCCTTATTATTGTGTTCCACAGAACCATGAGAAATAGTTCTTAAAATTTTGGTTTAGAGTGAATTGTAATGTCCAATTCCAAATAACTGTCTTAATTTTTGGATTTTGGCAGTAAGAACTGTGTTGAACAGTGGCAGAACAGATTGTCTGATAAAATATTTTTTGAGCAGATTGTGAATAACCTAAATGTCATATATGTATGTGTATACTCATTCTGCTCTCTGTAGACAAGTTCTTAAGTTACATACACATCATATATATATATATGTATATATATATTTCTTTTGCAATATGATTTATTTCCTTGCAATGTTTCTAGTTCTATGTGCAGTATGGTCACTTTTATTTTCCTAACATGACCTAGGGAGAAAAATCAGATGGTAACTAGCTCCACCCCATTTGTCTTCCCACGTTAATGTGGACAAAATAAATTATGTTTCTTAAAAACTGTCAGGCATGAGAGATATTCAAGTTTGTGTATTTTTGTGCATATTTTGCTACTTTAATGAAAAGTGGGTGTTATCCTTGCAGTTCCTATACAGCGGATACTTATTATTATTATTATGATAAATTTAGTGACCACAAAATCTTACAGGTGTGGGTTTTTTTTGGTTTTTTGTTTTTTGTTTTTGGTGTTGTTTTTGGGTTTTTTGTTTGTTTGTTTGTTTGTTTTGCTTTGTTTTGTTTTTTTAATTGGGTTTTCTTGTTGCTTTTTTTTGTTTTTTGGGTTGTTTGTTTGTTTTTGTTGATTTGTTGTTCTGTTGGTTTGGGGTTTTTTTCTTGCTGTGTTTCATGCTCCTGTGCCAAAGTTTTACAATATAAATTATTTTGTATCTTGGGAACTTTTCCTGGGGATGCAGAACCATCTAAAGGAGCCTGACCTGGCACCCCAGTAATGTTTTGAATATATTTTTCTACGCCTCACAGAAATCTGGTCTCCATGGAGTTGAAGAGTTATTTGTAGAAAAGGAACTGGAGCAAGAGATCACTTTGGGTCTGCAGTGAGAGGCACAGAAATGTTTCCCAAATGTGATTTTTGCTTTTGCCACTCATCCTACATTCATAAATCCTTTGCACCTCTCTCTGGGGAGGGGGTTTAGTGAAGGGCTGACACAGGTGACTCCTTAGTCCAGATTATCTTGTGACATCTACAAGTAATTTCTTGATTTTTTTATATAAATAAAAAAACCAAAAAGTTATTCCCTGATCTCAGAGCAGCTCATGGAGACTCAAGCTCCAGCACACATAAAGCAAGAGCAGGAGAGATGCAGGTTTTCCCTTCAGACCTGCTGCTTTTAAATGTAAGCCATTTCCTTCACCTTAGTAAAGCTGGAAAATGATTGTGGCTCAAGACCACTTATAAATGCCCATAGTAAGCTTGTAATTAAAAAAATATATATATATCTAATTCTTTGTTTGTATTAATTCTTGGGAAGTCGCTCACCAAAGCAAAAAACTTTGCAAAACAAATGCCAAAATGCCTCAGAGAAAAGTCTGTTAGGAGAAGCTCCATCCTGTGTTTTGAAGAAAACTGCTCAGACTGAGCTTGACTCGAGGTCTTTGGATGAGGCAGAGCACAAACCCTGCCCTGATCTGCTTCCACAGCTTTGGAGCCCCTTCCACTCCCTGTGCTTCTGCTTGTTTTCCTGGGAAGACACCCATAAAAAACAAAACCTACAGCAAAACCCCAGGGAGGCTGTGTGTTGCTCTAGGACACGAAATAGAAAGACGTGGACACTGGATTTTTTAAGGTGAAAAAGAAAGAAGTTTAATTCTGGTTCTAGCATTTATGGATTTCCAGAAGTGACAGTGGATGGGAGGGTGACAGTGCCAACTCTCCAACGACACTGGACAAACCAACAGCCCATCAAATTTCTCCTCCTCCAGAAAAGAATGCAAAACAATAAGCTATTTGCAGAAACTGTGTGAGAAAGTTGGTTACAAGAATGTGAAATCACAAAGTTTTAAAAAAAAACTCAAAAAAACCCCCAAAACAACAGCTGGGGTATGGAGGTTTTTTTGGAGGGCTGGCACAGGTGTGTGCTCAGGAGATCTTGGCGCTGCAGAGGCTGCCAAGCGTGATGTTACCAGGAGGGAACAACCTGTTTCCTTGCCTTGATAGCATCAATCCATTGTTAAAACAGCAATTTTCTACCAGCAGCCCTTCCTCTGATGTCTGAAACCCTTGGTGAGCCTGAGCAGCTCTGGGACAGCCTTGCCCGAGCATCCTTACCCTCCTTTGACCAAATTCTATCAAATTCCACTCTCTGAATCCCCCCAGCTCACACTCCTGTGAGGGGCAGCAATAAGTTCTGGGGAAGAGCCAGTGTTTTACAATCTTGAAATAGCATTCAGAAGGCACATTGCGCAGAAAACATGTGTTTTTCTTTTAAAAGTGGCACATGGTGGGGTTTTTTAATCAGCAGATCACTGAACTTTTCTGTGGCTTTCTTTCTTTCAGAAATAGGTAACTTTTACTTTTTTTCCATGCCTCTCTATTCCTTCTATCTTCCCTAGTAGAATCACAGGAAAATGAAAAATTAATTGAACCAGCTGAAAAACAGTTTGAAGTGTGAGTTTGAAAAAAATATATAAATCTGCTGAAAAATACAAAATATGTAATATCAAAGATGAAGAATTTTTAGTCTCATCAGTTTAAAATGTAAGAAAAACATTATGGAAAGGTGGTTATTTTGTTTATTATTGCTGATTCAATATTGCTTTTCTTTTTCACATTAAAAAAATGTGGCAGGTGGGACCACCTGAACTTTTCATTATACCATTCTTGCTTGTGTCAAATATTTTCTTCTTCTGGGAAGATGGTCACCCAGAAAAGCTCTAAAATGGAGGATTATTTCAATCTATGTGAAAGTAAAAATTCCTGTGAAAGCCAGAGACATTCCACTGCTTACTTCCTTTTAGCTCTAACATTAAATACTATCAGGGAACATCTTTTTTTTGAGGGATGCCAAAGCCTTTCCTCTTCTCAGTGCAGCTTGGTGGTTACAGACTCTATCTGCCAATTTTATGGATTTCCTCCTAAATAAGGTGAGGAGATCAGGTTGAAAAATGTTCCTGCAATTTATGTTCAATTTAAAAACATTCTCATTGTTTTCAGAGGGGTTTTCTTCCAAAATTTCAATGTCAGATGCAACTTTAGCTTGCACATTATTTCATTTGTTCCTGTGGCTTCCAAACATTGACTTTTGCACTGAGAAGTTGATTTTCAATGCATATTTGTCATCCTGGCTCCCTTTGTCTGTTTGTTTGCCCATTAAAATTTGTCATGAAACTCTTTTGGCTGAGCAACTTTTCTGCCATATATACAGAAAGTATAATATGTCCTTGTCACAAAATATCAGAAGTAAAGGTGCTCGAAGTGTTGCTGAAATGCCATTTATGCAATCTGAGCAGAAACCCCTTATTTTGAGTACAAATTCACCTTGCCATTTGATAAGCAAAATTTCTTGGGGGTGTTATGAACTGAATATTTGCATCTCTGTGGTTACCTGGCAGTGTTACAAGTCAGGTTGAAAATCACTTTACTGAAAAATAAGCCAAAATTTTTTTGTGAAACAACACCAGTTTAAGCTCATGGAACCTGCCACTGTCTTCTTTTTGTTGCTGGTAGTGGTGGAGATATTCAGATAATGAATCTTGCCTTACTGACATTTCCAAAATATACAAGCTGCCTAAACTTTCCTGTATTGAAATCCTCCTTCAAAATTAGTTTCAGTGCTGTGCTGAAGACTCTGCTCTTTGGGATGACAAACTGCAGTCTGAGAAGGGAGGGTGGGACAAGAGTGGAAATTCAACACACCTGGGAGTCAGTGCAAATTGGTTTGCAGAGTACCTTAAGCAGTTTTAAAGAATCCCACCCAAATTGCACTTGCAGTCTCTGGAGGATGTTTGCTTTTCTGTTACCAGGAGCAACATGTTTTATGTACATAGAACTGACTAGTCCAAAAAATGTCATTTCAGCAATTGTAGCAACTTTTTTTTTTACGTCTCATTTTCCTTATGGGCCAAACTTCTCTCACCATTGTGGCCTGCTGAAGCCTTTATAATTGGGAATCTCTCAAGGTACTGATGCCTTTGTGATGATTTAGATTTCCTTCTGCAAAAGATTATGCAGAACTCTTTTAAAAATTATTATTATTACTATTACTACTAATGTTACTATTATTATTATTGCTACATTACCTTTCTGAGTGCTTCAAACATTCACAGAGATTTGAGCCCAGGAGGGGCCATCACAACTGCAAAAAGACAGGCTGCAAAATTTCCTGCAGTTCAGCACTGCAGCTTGTAACTGAGCAAGGCTGGGCAAATCAAACTGTGCATGTATTTTTGACAGACAACCCACCACTCTGATTTGAAGGCACTGATGGATGTAGAATTGTTTGCAATGCCAGATTACAGGCTGAGGGTAATGACTTTCTCAACCACAATACCTCGCTCCGTAACTTTTTTTTTTTTTTCTGTGCTGCTGGTATCATTTACACCAACAATTTCACAGCTTAGCCAATGCCAAAAAAATGTCTCTTGCCATTTGCAAAGGTCCACGTGGCTGGTTAGGGCTCTGGGGGACTTGTTGCATTTGTTATTGTATCATATATTTCATGGATGGAGGCAAAAATTATATCTGAGCCTGAAGCCCTGTATGAAAAAATGTTTATTTTCAGCAAGGCTGTGGCATAGCTGCTCCGTAAATTTGGCTTTGAGTTTCCAAGAGCACTGTTAGAAATAGTGTGATCCCAGAAGACACAGCCTTCTTGCTCCTTTGTATAAGCTCACTCTTCTGGACTGAGGTGGAAAAAACTGCTTTGACAGGATGACTTTGTACCAGCAAGCTCCAGGCCAGATGAGATATTATCTTTTATTCTGCAGGCTTTATCCCTAATCACTTGTTATGCCTCCTTTCACAGCCAGCTCGGGCACAGCAAGACCTCTACTCTCTGTACTGGGTTTATCTGCCCAAAATGTGGTGTTCTTGTGCTTGCTGTGGGTGAGGTCACTGCAGGCAGGGTGGGATCATGGCACTGACACACTTTGCTCCATCTCTGTGACAAAAAAACCTCTTGATCCAGTGGGATGGGCAGCAGTGCACAGAAACAGTGCCTAAACCTGCTGCTTCCTCCCTGGATGTAGCTGAGGATTTTCTTTGTGGAGGTGGACAGTCCATCTGTCTTTTTATTTTTGGGAGATGCAGAGTGGCTGTGCAGAATATTCTGATTTTTTCTCCTGGGGTGTTTGCCAGTGAGAAGTCAGGGCAAGAGGAGCAGCAGGACTCCCGAGGGGATGGACCAGCTCTGAGGTGTTGCTTTGCTTCTGCAGGGTGGAATTCAACAGAGAAGTGGCATTCCCCATGGGGAATTAAACAAAGATTTTTCTCCTGGGCCATAAATTCTGTCCTGAAGGCTTTGCAGGCTTTTTTGTTGCACAAGAAGAAGATGGGAGAAGCTCAGAGAATGCCAGCTGGAATTCAGCAGTGGGAGCAAAGGAGCAGCTCAAGAAAAGGGGTGCTGCACAGAGCAGCTGAGGCACCAAAATGTAGATGTGTGGCTGTAGAGAGACCAAGTGGCATGCTGGAAAAACCCAGGGGAGGAAAGAGATGGGGAAATAAGGAGCACCAACAACCTCGTCCTTGTGTCCTCCACTAACTAAATAATTGGTACAGTTTAAACTGTCAGAAAAGCAGAACTTTTCCAGGTAACAAAGCATGCCAGGATATAGGGGGGGATTTTAAGAGTTTTTATAAGTCTGAGAGATAAATTTGCAGTACAAATAAAGGACTGAGGGAATAGAAAGGAGTAAAAAAATGTTTGTATGAGTGGAGTTGGCTGGGTGGGGATGGCCTAACCTTCTTTTTGTAAGGCAACTTGCTTGGCCACCTTGCTGTTACTGAGCAGCTTGGATGTCTGTCTTGAGACAAAGCCTTTCAGGTGAGGGAAGCAACCCTCTGGTCTTTTTCAGGATGTCTGATCCCCTGTGCAGTGAATACAGGGGTTAAATTACAATTAAAATAAATTTAATTTATCATTTAAATAATAAATTTAAATTCATTGCTAATTTTAATATCAATTATCAATTTAAATTGATTGACAATCAATTTAAAATTGAATAATAAATTTAAATTATTTAAATTTTAATAATCAATTTAAATTATCATTTGTGTTGGAGGTGGGCTGAGCTGGAGGAAGGGTTGAGGCCAATTGCACTGTGCCCCCGAGAGTCCAGGACTGAGCCCATTTACCTACAGAAGTGTGTGTTAAAAAGTGTCAGAAGTGGGCAGGACTTATCCCTTCCACTTTATTCAAGTCTGTATTAAGGAAGAAATCTCCTCAGATCAAAGTTTTTCTTTAGGAGCAACTTCTGAACATCCCCACAAAGGAAGCATGAATTAAAAGAATTTCCCTATACTGACACACTAATGTGCATTTGAAGATGTGTTTCCAATTCATAGTGTAAATTAAATTCTTCTTTAAACCATTTCTGCTGAAATAACTCAGAAAACACACATGAAAATCATCTGGTTTTAATTCCCTGTGGACTGCAAATCTGTAAGTGCATAATGTTTTAAGTTTCTTTTTATTGGTAATCTGTTGGGCCAACTCAGTCTAGTCTAATTTGTACCAAAAACACTGAAATGTACAATTTTGGCACGGGTTTGATATGAATTTTCCTTGAAACACAGTGGGTTTTGACCAGGATGCCAAAGAAATTGAATTAATTCAAAATGTGGAAGATTTAGTGGTGAAAGGAAAAAGTAATAGAAAATATTTGCAAAGATTGGCCCTTTCCCTCCTCCCTTTCTTGCCTGCCAAAGAACTGGGAATCCCAGCAAGGCCTTTCAAAAGGGGACTGTCAGGACAAATCTCCCAAAGAAAATACCAGCAGTGCCACCTCCTTGCTCTCTGCCCTTAGCAGAGCCCAGAAAAGGAAGCTCTGACCATTCAATTTCCTCTTTTAAAACAAAAATAAGCATGCTAGAGGTTTCTGAGGTCTCTCAGCACACCCCAAACCTGTCTAATTCCTTATGCTACCCAAGGTTCTGGTTTTTTTATTTATAGATTTTGCTTACTTAATGTCCTTCACACCCACCTTTGATTGATTCCTGATACATTCACAGGTTTCTGCTGTGGCCTTAAATGGTTTAATTTCTTGGAGCTGCAGGTCTCTGTAAAAGTTTGATATTTTTTGCTGCTGTGCAGTGCCTGTGCTGCCTGCTTGGAGTGTTTTGGTGCTCAGATAATTTTCCAGGCATGCAGGGATCCTTGGGCATCTCCTGCCAGGGATCACCACCAGGAGCTGGTGCTGGTGACAGAGCTGGTTTTTATTTCTGTGTTTGGGATCTGCAGAGCAGTTGATGTCTCCTTAGAAACTGCAACGTGATGAAAATAATTTCTTGTCCACACAGAGCAAACCTTGGTCAAAACACACAGACCTGAACTATGCCTCACAAGCCAGACCTTGAGGCTGCATATTTTCAGAATGCTTCTTTTTCTTCTTTATTTTTTTTCCCCTTGATTCTTTCATTTTCCTTTTCCTTTACTCTTCTTACCATTTTTTGTGTTGTCAAAATTCTGACTGTATGGTGAATTCCACAATTAATGACCCACGGTGATGATTTGTCCGTGTCAAACAACAGATAAAATATGTAATAAGTATTTATTTTCTCTGTTTGAACACAAGGCTTTTTGGTCGTTTTTTTTTTTTTTTTTTTTTTTTTTTTTTTTTTTTTTTTTTGTTTTTTTTTTTTGGTAATTTCCCTCATAAAGATTTTAAGCTGCCAGACCAAGACAGCAATAAAAACTTTTGCTTAGACTTTCTACAATGTGAGAAGTTACCATAACATAAACACATAAACTTTTTTTTTTTTTTTCTTGTGGCTAAAATAGATTCAGAAATGGACTGGGTGGCCTATCAGGAAATAAATTACTCCCTTTTTTATTGCATTCTCTTTCACGTAATTTTCACACTGGCATAACTCTAAACCTAAGTGTTTTTATTGCCAGCAAAGTCATGAGAGGGAGCTCAGGTTCAAAATATTCCAGGGGAAATTTCACCTTATCAGTTCAAGATGATACTCTGATTTCAAATGCTGTTCAGCTTTTTCCTGACATTGAAGGGTTTTTATGGGTGACTCCTTCCTTACCTTACAAATATTTATGAAATAAGCAGTGCTTTTTACGCCGTTAAGATGAAATTTTTTTGGTCATGCTGCCTAATAATTTTTTTCATCTGATATTGTCCTTGGCTCAGGACTGAAGCTTTTGTCTGTCTGCCCAGGTTCAGGGTGGGACAAGGCTGTTGTGAAATCAGCAGTGACATTTCAGGCCTGCTAAAATGAGTGGATTTGAGACATCTGTCAGGCATGGCAATACTGGTTGGATTACCACTAATAATTTAAACCAGGTAGTGACATTTACCAGCACAGCAAGTTTACTCCCAGTGTTTGTTTTGGTAAATCTATTCACCAAAGGAAAACAAGAGGCTTTCTGAGCTAAATTCTCATTCTTGCTTGACTGTGACTCTAATGTTATCCTCTGGCAAGGGCAGGTCCATATTTTTTCTGAATAACTTTAATGACTTCCCTCAAATGTCACAGAATCCTGAAGACTTTGGCACAAACTCTTTGCTTAGGAGAGGTGAATTTTTAGGAGACAATGGAATTCTTAGGAAGCTGAAAGAGAGTGGGTTTAGATTAAACTCCAGGGAAAATTTCTTTACTGTGAGGCTCATGAGGCACAGGTTGTTGTCAGATTCCCAGTGAATTCCCCATCCCTGGAAATCTCCCAGGATGGGGCTCTGAACAACCTGGTCTAGAGAAAGGTGTCTCTTCCCAGGGAAGGGGAGTTGGAATGGCATGATCTTTAAAGTGCCTTTCACCAAGACCAAGTTTTAATCAGATTTTAGGTTCTTTCTTTCTTTCTTTCTTTCTTTCTTTCTTTCTTTCTTTCTTTCTTTCTTTCTTTCTTTCTTTCTTTCTTTCTTTCTTTCTTTTCTCTCTTTCTCTCTTTCCTTTCTTTTCTTTCTTTCTTTCTTTTTCACCTTTTTCAGCAAGGACAAGCCTTTACATGCTTAATCTCCTCCTTCATGGGAGCTGATTTTGCTGCTACAAACTGTACATTGGAGGAGCAGGCTGGGGTGAGCTGAGGACACCAGGGCTGGAGCTTGGGCCTGGAATGGTTTTTATTTCCTGCCAGGTTATGGTAGGAAGTTACAGCAGACTTCTGTGCATAAATCTCCATAAATCATAGGGTGTTAATTTGATTAGTAGGGCAGTAAGATGAGAACAGGAAGCTCTAACTATGGAAGTTCATCTTTTCTGCATGCTTCTTGGACAATCCGTACATTTTCACCCATGAATTTTGCTTTTCTGCATGATGGGAATTGACTTTAACTTTTAAATCTTGTTCTTTTAGTTGAAGAGGAGTGTTTTCATTGCTCCTCACACCTGTCAAGCTGTAGGTTCACTTGGCAAAGCAATAGGGTAATTTATTCTGTCATTATGTTGATAAAAGTAATCTCTGTAGGATTTATGGAGGCACCAAATTCTGCAGACCAGTGGCATCAGATAGGGTAAGGTATTTATTTTGAGAGGAAATTTAAAAAAACAGGGCAATGTATTTCTTTTGAGAGGAAATTTAAAAAAAATAAGTAAAAAACCAATAAAAACAAGTTTTTGTTTCAGAGTCCTGTTTATAAGAATGGTTTTATACCACAATCTCTTCCTGAACCAGCAGGAGTTGCCATGGCCTGAACTGATCATCCACTCACATGGATTAAACAGCACTTCTGCAAAATAATCCCAGATAAAACCAGCTGCTGTGACAGGATAAAAGCACACTATGGCCACGAGCTGGCTGTGGAGCAGGCAGGGATGGAAGGAGCAGCTGCAGGTACTGAGCCAGAAGAGATCTGGGATTTGTTCACAGCGAGATGTTTTCACACCAAGAACCAACTCCCACCTGGCAGAACTGGAACACCACAACATAAGGAAAGGAAAATGCCTTGAAAGTGGCATGAACACTATAAAAACACTAAAAAAGATAATGTCCAACTCAGAGGCATATCAATATTGCTCCTCCAACAGAGAAGTAAGACACTCACCTGCTCCTACACAGCCTGGAGTTATTACAGAGTGGGGACATATCCTGCAGGCATTTTTATCCCCAAGTGCCTTTACATTAGGAAAAAAAATGTACTCTATGCTCACACAGGGCCACTAAAATGAATCAAGAAAGAAAACTCCTGCTTATAATGCACTCCAGGGCAGGACAGATTTTGCCTTTGGAAGAGCAGTAGAGGGCTTGGAGCCTCAGCAATTATCCTTTTCACTAAAAAAATTATTATTTTCACTAACTAAATACCTTATTCTGTGTGCATATCTTTTCATCTGATCCCTGAATCCAGGAATTAAGCAATGGCAGCAAATCCCTGCCAGAACTTTTGTCAACAAAGGCAAAATTTGTTGGTGCATCTGCGTGTTCCCTGTGGTGTTTGCTGGCAAAGGAGTTCTGAGAAAGGGCAATCTCAGTTTTGCTCCTGGGGAGAAGAGTTTTGGGGTGAAAGATGTGATTTGGACAATCTATCCATAACCTCAAAGAAGTGTGTAAATGGCTACACCACATCCAGCCTCTGGCACCCATCTGCCTCGAGTACCAGAATTGTGTTTTCCATTGGAACAGAGAGGATTTTGTGACCTGGCCCCAAAAATAAAAATAAAAATAAAAATAATTAAAAAAAAAAATTAAAAAAAAAAAAAGGGCAGAGATGCATGAAATTGACCAAATCTCTCCAAACTGTTCTGAGCTTCAGAAAATGAAATAGAAATTGGTCTGTGGTTTTTTGCACACTGGCTCAAAAGGTTTGGTTCTTCCCTTGGAAGTCAACTCCTGCTGCTATCACCAGACTGACTTTCCCTGACATTTTGCAGGCCTGTTATGAATGTTCTGGATGTTTCTCCAGTGAGTCAGAAGGGCCATGTTCCACCCAAGTGAGGCTAAGAGACTTTCAGGTTGACATCAGAACTTTTAAATTCCTTTAGTTTTTGTCATCCTGTAATAGTTAAATGCAAGATGGTAAGAAAAAAAAAGAATGAAAGAAAAAAGATTGCAATTTTTTTCAGAATCATCTAGAATGGAGAGATAGAAACATTCTAAAACAGAGCTGAAGTATCTGTGTGTCACTAAACAAAACAAATATTATTAGGAAGAGAAGGATGAACACATCACAGGCTGAGAGAATTGCCCCTTTTACAAGGACAGGTCCTGACAGGAAAAGGAGGAATGGCTCTGTACTAAAAGACAGTAGGTTTAGGTTAGATTTCGGGAAGAAATTCCTCCCTGTGAAGGTGGTGAGGCCCTAACACAGGTTGCCCAGAGAAGCTGTGGCTGCCTCATCCCTGGAAGTGTCCAAGGCAAGGTTGGAGCTCTGAGAAACCTGGGATAGTGGAAATTGTCTCTTCCCACATTAAGGAGTTGGAGCAAGGTGATCTTTAGGATCCCTTCCAACAAAAACCACTCTGTGAGGCTATGAGGTGAAAAACTGCTAAAAAATTGAGTTGCTAGGCTTGCATTAGTGAATCTGATTTCTTTCAGAAACATGGCTTAAGTGATATGGCAAGGAGGAAAATAAGAGTTTTTAATATAGAATCAGACAGCCTAATTTCTTTCTTGGAAGGGATTCTTGTTCACTTCCCAGAAAGTTTTGAACTGGACAGCTCAGCATTTTTGCAGACATTAATCCACTGCTGCCAGTGCAATTAGACTGACTCAGATAGGGGGATGCTGTATCAGTTGTTCTTTGGGACTTGCCTGAAGAACCCACAGGAGCTGGAGATGGGATTTCCAGCTAGCTCAATATAATTATTGAGCACCTGTCACTGCCTCCTCTCGGCTGGAAACACTGAGTGTAATCAAAGTTCAGGCATTCTGTCTCTCTTTATTATCTGTTGGACTAAGCCACCCATGGGTGAGGTTTCGAGTGACACATGGAGTTTTAGTGCCGTTATGTCTGAGTATTTCATGGTGTAATTACAGACAGGTATGTCCCTCCAGGTTATTGGTTTTGCCCCAGACAAGAGTCAAAGTAAAGAAATATTCAACAGATTAATTGTAAAAACCAGTTTTTTTCCTTTAATACAGAGCAGTGTTTATGAAGGGAATCTTCACTCACAACAGGGCACTAATAATTTTAAAGGAGATCAATAAAAATATTACAGTCTTCTTTTTTTTCCCAATACTCTTGTGGAATAGATTTAAGCTCCAAAGGCACCTTGAAGGTAAAGGTTTGAAAACAGGGAGCTTTTTATCAGGGTGGCAGATCCTGAGCATCTGCAATTCAGAAGGACTAGATGTCTTTCAGCATGTCTGTGTTTCTTTACACTCCTCTCAAATAATATCCAAATAAATATCCAAACACTTCTGAAATGAAAGCTCTGGTCTCACAGACATGTGCTTAACTTTAAACACTTCTCAAGTGTTGTCTTGTTTAGGAATACTTTCTCCCCTTAAAGTGAAGCTACATTTTTTAAGGAGGGTTTTGATGGTGATACATTTCTCTACTGTCAAATAAAACAAGTTTAGGAATGTCAAACAGATATAACTGAGCACTTGATGTATTCAGAGCAAAACCCAATCTTTTGATTTTGATATTCAGTTGAATTCTATGGAGTGAAGGAAAGATTTGTTGGCAGGACCTCTGATGGACCCATCACAGGTGATAAGAAAGGACATTTGGAACATCAGCCCACCTGTGCTGCTCTCAGTTCTGCTGCTTAGCAGCATTGTAAAGATTTCAGTACTAAAAAAGAGATGCAAAGAGAAGAAAAGCACTCACTGTGAGGAGCAGGTGCATAACACCAAAATGTAATTAAAAGACAAAACCCCACAAATTAACATGAATGGAAGACAACACTTCACCCAATCCAGCTGCAAGACAAAAATGATGTCTGAAGGTAGGTAAAATCAGGAAAAAGTGCTTGAAAAGAGGAAAATATTAAAGTCAGATTTTCTAGCAACAATATATTTTTTTTCCTTTCTTTCATTTTTATTTTTTTCTATTTATTTCTGGTTTCTTGGATCTTTGGGAGAGTGCCAGGCTTTGGGCAGTTAATTTATTTCAGCAGTCTAAGGACAGTGCAGGAGGGGGAAGCGCTATCAACACGGAGCTGGACAAGTGACAGTGCCCCTTGTCTCTGGATCAGGCAGAGATATTTCCATTGATTCCTTTTTTCTCAGTAATAAGAGTTCTTTGCACTTTTTATCAGCTGACAGCCGAGGGTTCATGAATATAAAAGGCTTTGCAAATGAGGCTGGAATGAGGGAAGAATAATGTTGGGATGAGGGTGGGAAAAGTTCCTCCAGAACATCTTTATTTATCCCACCTCCCCTGAAAAAGCCTGGCTTCCCCATAAAGTAAATTGTCAGAGCTCTTCATCCCAACATTTATCCTGAGTGCCAGATGGTGCCTTTGGATTTGTGGGAAGGGAAGGGAAGGGAAGGGAAGGGAAGGGAAGAAGAAAGAGGAGAGGAGAGGAGAGGAGAGGAGAGGAGAGGAGAGGAGAGAAGTTTTGCCAGTCAGTGCAGCTTTCCTGGAGCCTGGAGAATGCTGAGAAAGGCTGAGACAGATCCTGCTGGGAAAGGCTGGGTTACCACAGGCCCTGCAGAGCCCTGTTCCCACTGCTGAGACCTTGCCAGGGAGCCTGCACATTGCTCTGGCTGTGAGCTTGGCACCTCTCCTTTGCTCAGACAGGTGTTGGGAGAGCTGGGAGATGCCGAGGAGATGGCTTGGAACCAAGGACTCCACCCAGCACAGAGGGATCTGCTCCCTGCACAGCCCTGGAGCCGGGCTCCTGCAGGCTGAGCTGCTCCAAGCATCTGGAGGGAGGAGGGTGTGAGCCTGGATTCCTGCCTCTGAGCTCTGCAGCAGCTTTTGCAAAGTGAAACTCCTCAAAGGCAGCGGGTTTTGGTCACCTCAGTGTGCCCCTGGGTGTTCTGATGAAGTCTGGTCTCACTTAAATGCACCCTGCACTCCCTCTCTGAGGAATTTTGCCTTTAATTAAAGGTAAAACGGACACTTGTCTCGTGGGACTAAATGTCATTTTGTGTCATTCTGTGCTGCCTTCACCACATCTAAGCCAGGCTGAGATTTTAGTCACGGGAAAATACAAATAAACCCGCTTTGTGACCTTGTGTGGATCAATAATAGGAAGTGCTCTGTTATCTTCCTCAAACTTTCCACCCAGCCTTGCATCTGAGCTAGCTGCTTCTGCAGGAAAAACCAGGAAAAACCCTTGTGTGTCTCCCTCTGTCAGATTTCCTTGGAAAATGGAAAGATAATTGAGTTGTGGTCTTGTAATATACGCCTGAAGGACAAGTTCCACATGGCTTGGGCAAGGAAAAAGAGCTCGTGGATTAGCTCAGGCCTACTACAGCACTTTAAATAAATCATCCTGTATAATTGCTACCACCCATCAGTTTGCCAAGATTAAAGAAGAGAGATATTGACAGAGTGTTTATAATAGGAGTTTTGGTATCCAATGACACATAACACTGCATACTCTGGTTGATGCCAAGTCTCTGTAAGCAGGACAAAAAATATATATATATTTTTAAACATATACCTCTGGTTTGGCTCCTTTTTTGAGACACATCTATTGTGATATAGCTAACCTTAACATTTCTTAGTCCCCTTTATTTCTCTGCTAGGCTGGGCATTGGTGATTTCTAATCTGAACTCTCTGAAAACAATGACCTTTGCTGCCTTTGATGGGCTTTTGAGCAGTCTGACCAAAATTACCAGAATGTTACTCATAAGTATAGACTCTCAAGATTGTGTGTATCTAAGCCTAAAATCAAGTCCAGTGTTTGTAGGTTCTCTAGGGAAAATTTTAGACCTTTATGTTCAGAACAAATAAGTTTTTATGGGCAATTAGAGATGGTGGAATCCAGTGTAGTTTTGTGTTTCAGTAACTCATTTGAGCCTCTTAAAAACAAAATGTCCCAAAGACACAAAGACACAAATCCCTTTTTTTTTTTTTTTTTGGCCACGGAAAAATACTATTCAGATGAATCAATAAAAACGTTTTCTTTACTATTTTCACTCATTAAAAAGAAGACTGTGATATGGTTTTCTATGGCTGAAAGTAGTAACTTTCTTTCAAAACACCAGTGCTAAATGGGGCTATGTTTCTGCCTGGTTGTGGACACTTTGTGGAAAAGTAACTTTCAAAATATACACATTTTGCAGCCCTTTATCTATCTCTTTAGTGAAATATAAAAACAACTTCTAGATACTGTGCTAAGCTCTGAATAATAAATACAATTTGACTGATATTTGTGATGTTCCTGAGGTAAATACCAGCAGACAAATGGTGTTCCAGAGAACTGGGGGGACAGAATGAAATATCCTCCTGCACAGGCGGTTTTTCCTACCACATCAACTTTGATAATGCATCTCCTTCCACCTGCTCCCTCTCTTTTCCTGATGGATAAAAATTATAATCTGGGGGAAGTGAGCTGGAAATGCTTCCCAGAGCAAATGAAGAGAGTTCCCAAACAAGAGCTACCCCAAACTGAGGTGACTTCCCCAAAAACCTGTCCCTCTTGACATTTTCACTGGTGGCCAACAAATCTCCAGGGCAGCATCAGCTCGTTCAGCAGGTGCCTTCATCCTTCTGCTCTCTTCCCAGCCTGGCAGAAATGGTTCCTGGAGTGTCACTGGAAAACTCTGTCCCTCAGAGGCTATGTTTTCAAATCCAGATTCTCTGTTTTATATTTTTGGTGGAGCATTTTCAGTGTCCTATTGGTGTAGAACAGTGTCTGAAGCATGGGGTTGCTTCCCTTAGCACAGGATGATCAAGGGTGAAGCACCCGACATCTCTTGCACAGCCTTGAAAAATGACGTTCTTCATAAAAAACATAAAATTTTAATTTAATCATCACAATTTCCTATTCTTTACTTCAATTAGAACTTGGTTGCTTCTTCCCCTGATTGCCTCTATCACTGTTGCCCTCAGATGTTTCTCCTTCTTTAATCTTTCTTCCACCCAAAAGGAAATGGGAAGGGTAAAGATGAAAGTAGGGAAGCAATTAGAATACCTATATTTTTAAAAATTCATTTTAATAATTTTTCCTGTTTCCTCAAGCACTTGGAGGACTTTCTCCCTTTAATTTGTTTAGTAAAACTTTTTTTTTTTTTTCCCAAGTAGTTGTCCAGTTCTACAGCTGAAATTTTGATGCATCCATAAAGGTAATCGTTCCTAGGGATGGTTCTATTAGCTCTCAGTTGTTTTTGTGGTTAAACTGCAGTTTTCCTGTAAAAGTGTCTTTTAAATCTCACCTCTGGGACACACTGCTCTGTGAAAACAAATTCTTTAGAACCAGCAGGGAAACATTTCCTAAACATGCTGTGTAGTTGATGAGAGTGTGGATCGGCTCTGGGAAGTGGCAGGAAAATCTCTGTGAGGAATATGGGAGAGAGAAGAGGGAAAAAACTCCAGAAGACAGTGGTCACTAACAGGATGACTAAGTAGCTTTTCCAAGGTTTGCCACATGCTTTTTGTAAAACCATAAAAAATGGTTTTGTGGTGAGCCTGGCTTGCAATCTAGTCAAAAAATAAAAGTGGCCACTCTTTCAAGGCTCCCTGCATCTCCAGCAGCTGCAGACAGACTTAAAACTAAGCAGCAGAGAAAGGGGAAAAAAAATAAAACTGTCCATTTCTTGTCCAGACTTTCTATATTTGGTTGAAGTTTTCCAAGCAGGGACTTGGCAGATGACACGTATTCCACGATCTTCCTGAGAGAGGCTGGGCAGAGGGAAGAGAGTTGTTGCATTCGTGATGCTGCCTGCCACAGACAGGAGAGAAGATCATTAGGGAGTAAAAAGTAAATAGATCACTGAGGAATAAAGATAATCTTCAGAGGCAAATCTGAATGGAGAAGGGACCAGCAGGGCAGTCTTACCCGGACAAGGTTGAGGGGACAGCCGGGATGCATTTGCATTTGGCAAGGGCTACAGCTGCTGCTGTAGTTTTATTTTCAGGCAAATCCTTCAGGTCCTGAATGCTCCATGGTAGCAGTTTTCCACCTCAACCCTCCTCCAGACTTTTCAGGTTGTTTTTTCTAGATTAATGTTGAGCACACACTGTGGTCTGGGTCTTATTGGTCTGGGTCTTATTGGGTGCGGCCTGCAGTGGCAAAGAGAAAGGTCAGCACTGGAGGAGGAATGAAAATCTTTCTCCAGGCTCCTGCTGTGGTCCTGACTTCCTAAAAAAGCTGATATGATTTGCATCAGTGTTGTAATATGACCACAGCACAGTGTTGGAGTGGGCATTTTATGGCATAAAGATTACATCCAGGCTGGGAAAGCTTGAATTCTGTGTTTTTTTCTGAGTAGTTTTCATCTCCCAAGTCCTTGGATTTTTTCAAATTCTAGCCAGATGTCTACTGAAGTCAGCAATAGAATTGCTGTTAACTTCAAGGAGGGTGAAGTACAAGACCACAACCTCCTGCAAGACTAATTTTATACCTGGACTTGACAAGGAGACTGAGCTGTGTTAGGAGGCACTTTCTGTGATGGGCTCAAATAGCATCAAGGGGAATTCAGGTTGAAAGAATGAACAGCACCATAGTGCCCCATGACAACTGAACAAGGAATTCACCTGGACAAACCATTTTGGGGTCTTCCTGAGGGATAAACCCCAATTCTTTTGTTGGGAATGTCAGGCTGTGAACATTTGTAGCAAGTGAAGAGTGATTTCTCATCACTAAATGGTATCTTTTGTTTAATATATAATCATTTGTTTGGGTTGCCTTGGGACTAGATTATCTCAGCTATGCTTTTTCCCATATTTCTGCACGAAGGGCCCTGACCTGTGGGTGTGCTGTTAAAGTTAAATCACACCATGCTGGGAACAGGCAGCTGCAAGCGAGATGTTCCCTCGAGCACTGGATGCTTTGCTGACCACCGTGCCCTGTGTTCAGCAGATATGGTTTATCTTGGTAGGATCCTTCAGTGCTGAGCCAGCAAGGGCAGGACAACTAATGTTTGTGGTCTCCCGTTTGCAGAAATAATTTCGGATATCTGTGATCTCAGCAATAATTTCCAGCATTAGTGGAAGAAGTGTAAGTCATCCTGCACATGTGTATTTATTCCCTGGGGGTATAAAAGTGGGTGAGGAGAAAGCTTTCCAAGCTAGCAAGCATTTAAACCTTTTCATTTAAACCTTTTTATTTTGTTTTTGAGGCTCAGGTCTCTGTAGGAACAGCACTGGAAAGTGCTCAAAGGAAAGCACATCAACCTTTGGGCCAAATATTCAGCCATGTGATCAAGGTCCTGACTGTTAAAAGCTCTTGTACCTTTTGGAAAAACCAAGTTCTGTGCTACATGTAAAAGGCCATAACTGTTTGTTTCCCTTGCAGACCCAGATGCTTTAAGTTAAGTAAAAAAAAAAAAAGTTTATTTCTAATTTCAAATAAAAAGTCCATGTGCTGACAGATATTAAATCTGTAGCTGAAACGAGAGTATTTTTCTGTTTTGTTTTGATTTTTTTTTTTGTTTCACTTACAGCCAACAGCAGGACATGCTGTTCTGCAGGCTTATATTACCACCCTGATGTCACTTATCTCAAACAATGCAATGCAAAATGAAAATGAAAGGCAACATCTGGAAGAGGTGGAACAGTGCCTGGATGACCAATCTAAATTTTTCTGTGGTAAAATAGGAGATTTCAGGCTGATGAGTTTGCAAACTCTTTGCAATCCTCTTTGGGGAAAAACTGAGAAAGTGGTGTTGAGCTTAGCGTGTTGTACAAGCCTTGCTTCCCCAGAAGTCAGGTGACCAGGCTTACACTTGGAAATTATCTGAATAAACTTCCATCTCAACATTATGTGCTTTTGCACGTGCCAGTTTCAGTGTGTTCAATTTCACTTTTCTTTTTTTTTTTTTTTTTTCCCCCTTGTAATTTTATTTCTATTGTTAAAGACAGCATTTTTCAGGATGCCATTTGGCATACCCGAATTCTCTGTCTGCACCTGTATTGCATGGATAAAAGATTTGATCACAAAAATCTTATGCTACTGCCTGTGATGCAGAAAAACTCTGAGACATGAGCTACATTTTAGTGAATTGCCAACAAATAGAGGGGAGATTGTTCTTCATCTAAGATTAAGTGTCTAAATTTTTACAGTACAAAGTACAATGAAACAATCATTTAATCCTGAGCTTTTGTCTTAGGCTTTCTTCCCAAAACCCTGGGCAGTACTGCTGAGAAAAGGCGCTGTGACTGGTTTGTCAAAAGACTAAAGTGTAAGGCGAGGTAACTTGGAAAGCTTCACCCTTTAAAAAAAAATTAAAATAACTTTATACAGTAATCTTGAGCTGCTTATTTAAGCAGCAAGTGTTGCAAATGTCTTATGCTTTCTCTGTGCTGAAGAAAATTGTGAAATTTTGCTGATTAGTCAGTTCCTGTTTTTCTTTTTACATAAATCTATTCTTATTTCAATTTCTCCTTTGAGGCTTTGTATGAACTGTATACCCACAGGGAAGTTTGCATGCATTTCATATTGAAAAGGCCACCTCAGGCTGTGTTTAAAACCTTGACATGAGAACTCTGATGCTTTTTAAACCTCACAGAGCTTAAATTAAGCAAAACACGTGAAACCCCACATATGAGCACCAGGCTTTTTACAGTGCTGCTTGCTATCTGTCTGGGAGGGAAAAGCTTTCCTGCACACTTATTTAAATATTTGCCTTCACATGAGGCAATTAGTCATTGTTCAACAAGAGGGGGGAAAAAAAAAAAATTGGTACATGCTGTAGGTAAATAATTGCAGATATTCAAACTAAAACCTGAGATGGAGGAGCCAAGAATAGCTCTGCAGATAAGCAGTGAGAAGGGCTTTGCCCTGCTCCCTCCAAGTCAGGCTAGGACTGTCCAAACACTCCAATTCAAACATGCACTTTCAGATTGAACTTTTTTTTCTTTTTGCTTTTATCCTCACTTATTGTCTTTATCGGTTGGAAACATCTCGGTCGTATCTGTATACAATTTTTTGTATTAAAATCACTGCACAGTGTATGAACTGCCATTGATTTCCAGCTTTGTCAGGGTGTTGAAAGGAACAGGAAAGTGGTTTAAATCAGGGCTGTGTTGTGGTTAAAGCACTGCACAAGACAGTCTCTGGCTGTCCTTGGCTGTGGCCAAGCTGTGCAGCATCATCCCTACAAAATATGTGTTATCTGATCTAGAGGGTACTGTAAATTTTATAGATTTTGTGGCTTGGGCCAGCAGCATCCAAGCTGCCTGAGGAGCAAGGCTGGAGCTGAAATCTCCCACTCGGTTTGAAAAGTAAAAAAATTGAATTTAACATTTCCCTGCTCTCCCCTTTTCTTCTTGTTTCGGTAGAGTTACTCTGAGCCTTGAGTTTTCCTTTTTGCCGCAGCTGCCTGACACCTTCCTTCCCGTGGTGAAACGTCAGCTCCCTGGAATTCCAGCTGCTGGAATCCAAGTGTTTGGGCGATCTCTTGTGAGTGTCACCATCCTCTGCAGCTGAGCAGGTGGCATTTTGGGGGAGGCACACTTAGGTAGCACCACTTTTCAGCTGAGTGCCTCTCCAGAGAGCAAGAGCAGCGGGTATTCCCTGACTGCTTACTGGGAGATTTTTGGGCAGTGTCATGAAGGAGGCTTTGTAATGAGGGAAAACAAGAAACCTTGTCTGTAGAGGCTGGAAGAATTAAGAACTTGTGCAAGAAAGATCCTGCTGAAATGATGGAAACAGAGTTTTCCAAGCTAGGCTGCAGTGGAGAAGCAGACTCTGGGGCACAGCTGACCTCTTCAGGGCAAGAAGTGGTGACGTGAGTGGAGTAAGAGGATGCTGAAATAAATCCATTTAGCCCAGCATCGTGGGACATGGCTCCACTTCAGCTGTAGGCTCCTGGGCAGAGCTGTCAGCTGGCTTTCACACCGTGACAAGCTGCTCCACTTCCAGGAAGGGCACGATCCTGAATCACAAATCCCACATACTCAGGAGAGCCTTGCCCCCACCCCTGCTGGCCACAGCCCAGCTGGAGAGGCTCCCTCTCAGTGCATCCATACAGATGGAAGCTGCCACAAATCCCACTCCCAGACACATTCCGTCAAGGAATCACTGGGGTTTGGTGACAGTGACACGGGTGACAGTGCTCCAGCGAGGTGAAGCAGTTCCACTGGGGGTTCTGGGCACAGAAGAGTGAAGATACAAGGCAAGACACAGGTCAGCAAATGCATTTTGGAGCAGACATTGCCAAAGGAGAGCTCAGGGCACAGACATACAAGTGCTGAGCCCACTGGGGAAAAACGAGAGATCATCAAAAACTTGCAGTACGCCAAACACACATCCTGGCTTGAGTTTGAGGATTCTGCTCAAAAAAGCCCTGGTGGCAAACAGGGCCTGTCTGTCTTTTATTTGGGCCTTTCATTTTGCCAAAGGCAGTGGCAGATGTCAGCACAGATGGGGGAAAGGAGACTCTTGTAGGAGCTGGGCTCCCTGACCACTCACTTGTCCTTCACAGGGAAAAAAATCCAGGCTGTGGCACTGGGGTGCCTGCCAGTGTTGAGCAGGCCGTATTTTGTCCTGGTAGGTTGGAAACACAATGCCTAGGGCAAAAAGTGTGAGTGCCTGAGCGAGTGGCTAATGAGCCATGAGCTTTTCTTTGGAGCTGTGAGAAGGAAGTATGTGCCATAAGGCAGAATTTGGGGCTGCTCTCAGTGTCCCTCCTTTCAGCTGGGTCATAAGACAGCTACATTAAGTGTAGAAATCTGGCAGAAAATACCTTTGCTTTCCAGGTGGTCCTCAGAGACCAGAGGACGGGCTGCTGCTGGGCTTAATTTCTGAGAATAAATTTATCACTGTAAGAGTGGTCAGTGTTCAACAAGAACCTGTGGGATCACAGATTCACAAATAATGCTGTTCATTGAAGAAAAAGAATTGTCATTGGCAAATTCTCTAATAATAGAGAATTGATAGAGCTCTAATAATAAAAAATAAATATTATATAATAATATGTTATAATAGCAACCATACCCAGGAGCTTAACCAGAAGGTGCCCTCACTTGAGAGTAAGGACAGAGGAGTAACCTGTCAACTTTTTGAGCTTTTTGGGTCTTCCTCCTAATTGGGTAAAATTCCTACACTCCTTATACATAGCCCAATCTTATTTTCCCCCCCTTCTTCTTACTAATAACATGATCCAGGTGTAGAGTTGAGGAATATAGTCATATATGTGGTGTCATGTACTTAATGAAGCTTATTATCATATTTAGGGATTCATTACAATATTTAGATAACACCTAATCATTTAAAAGTTACTTTTTCTGGCCATGTTGTCCTTCAAAGTTCCAGTTATATGTATTTGTGCTTGCATCTCTCTGTGACAGACCTTTCAGACTTAACCTGTCACCCCAGTGAAGTGGTGACAAGGTGGAAGTCCCAGCTCCTCTGTAGGTTGTGATGTGGCTGAACAGGGACATGTGCCACCATTCCTGTCTGCTTTGTGGGCAAAAATCTGGCCTGCAGCCCCCAACCTGTTGATGAAAGAGCTGATTGTCACCAAGTGATGCATTTCTGAGGCCACAGCAACCAGGACAAGACAGCTGGCAGTGCCCATGCCCTTGCTGTCTGCACCCATTTTCTCAGAGCCGTGTCCAGGAACAGTGGGAAATCCCACTGTGAGTCATTCTTCCAGGATAAATACGTGTCATGCACGTGTTGATGCAAAAAGAGGAGCGAGTTTGCAGAAGAAACCTGTCCTGCACTCGTTTGGCTTTGTTGAGGATGGATGGCACGGAATGGATCTGATTTTGGGTGCCAGCCAGCACAAGGGGCTGTCAGCTCCTCTTCCTGCTCTTGGTCTCTACACAGAACAAGCATTGCTGTGTGTAGGTAGGGCAAAAGAAACAAAACCCTTGCCCACTTTGTGCTTTTTGGCTGCTTTTTTCCAAGTGAAGTCAGGAGAATAATGCATTTCTTATTCAGCTGTTTTTTTCCCTCGGCGTTATCTGCGCTGCTGACTGTTTGCAGGCCTCAGTTTGGGGAGGGGAGATGAAAACTTTGGCCAAAAATTCTGCCTGGTGTGATGGAAAGTCATCACAAAGGCAGCCAGGAGAGCTTGTCCTGGGTACCAGGGCTCTGTGCCACCTCAGGAGCACCTGCTCTGCCCTCAGGGACACCCCTGGGGAGTGGCTGGTGCTGACAAATCCACACTGCTGGCTTCCCTCTGGCTTGCCTGGTGCCTGCCTGGGCTCCATAAATCAAACAGAGAAGCACTTGCTTTAGGGCTCTGCCTGGTCCTGTTGCTGTCACTGGTATTCCTGATCTCAGAGCAGCACCCCATGTGGACTTAAAAATGAAATAAATTTCTCCTGATCAAACAGTTTCAGTGTTCGGGTCTCATTTGAGGGAGTCTGAAGAGCAAATATTGGGGAGATTCTAGGTCACCAACATGGCAGAGAGGAACTAGTCCATGGAGAAGGAGTGGATTCTGGCTCATCCAGCCTCTTTTCTTCATTTTCGTCACTAACTTCATGTGTGGTTTTGGGTTCTGGGAAATGCACGCCACCCCTGCTCCTGAGCAGTCCTCCACTGTCTCTTGGATGCAAGGATATCCATCCAAATCCCTCAGAACAATCATGGCCATGAATAATGAAGCAAGTTTCAAGTATTCTTTTCATGAGAATATTCTTTTGGATCTCAGTCCTCTCCTTTCTGCAAGGAAAGCAGGACATGGTAGAAAATAAGGAAGTAACAGGTGAAGGGGATGACCACAGTGATCCCACTGGGCAGCAATAAAAAGAAGATTTTTCAGCAATCTGGATGCTGCTGGTTGAACCCAGAAGAACTGACTTGTGGGCACTGAACAACCAGAAAATTCCCTGAAAAAGGCAAATGGCATCACAGGCCAGGCAGATAATCTGAACCCTCATTTTACTCATTTCACTTCCCTCTTTGTACAGCCATGTACTTGTTACTAAAAGGAGGAAAGGGAATGAGGAGGAAAAAAAAGTGAACGTGAAAATGAAAAGTAGAATTCTTGTCCCAGAATACATCTAAAATGGGTGGAAAAGATTGACAGGGAAAAGAGTATCTGGCAGCATGACAGAAAATATGATTTCTATCACATGGGAAATTTTAATATGAATTTTTAATCTTGCTGCTTTATGGAAGCATATGCTTTCCAACTTAATTGTGCCTTGTTTTTTTAAATTATCAAAATGCCTTGCTTTGTCAAAACTGAAACAGTGCTTTCCTCATATTATGGCATTCCAAAAGAAAACAGGGTAATCAAGATGCAGCAAAAGAAAATGTGAAAAGATAAAGTTTGAAAAAGAAAAACACTTGTGTTGCTCTTTGAATCATTTCAGTTCTGTGACAGAAATTGACACGCATCAGAGAACTGCATGACTCATGTTCAAGCAGCATTAAACTGACAGATTTTTCTGTTGAAAACTTATCAGACAGGTTCAAAGTACCTTTCCCCTAGCATTTAACCTGCACTGGGTTTCTTACTCACTATTTCAGCTATATGTGAAACATGGAGCTGGTAATAAGAAAGAAGATTAAAAACTTCAGAAATTTCTGTCCAAAAAGAGCAACTACTTTCTGGGGGGGAGGTGGGGGGGGGGGGAAGAAAAAAAAAGAGAGGGAAAAAAAAAAAAAGAGAGAAAAAAAAAGTAGGAACACGCAGCTTCAGTTTCTTCTCTTTTCCAAGACTGAAAATTCTTGAATACTTGTGTTTAAGTAGATTACTTACCACTTCTAAGGGTGGGTGGGTGGCCCAGCACAGACTTGGTGGGAGTGTTGTGGCTGAGGAACCTGAAATGCAGCACATTTCCTGTAGCAGACTTTGCATTTTTATGGGTGATGGGACATTCGCCTGGAGGGGCAAGAAGAAGCAAATAAATATTTGGCATTTCTTGGGATTTCAGAATTTCTATTTACACAAACTTCCTTCAGAGCCTTGAAGGAGAGAAAGCTGGAGTGAGAGACGATCTGATGTGTGCACACTTGCAGGTGTTTGTGAATCTGCCTGTTCACCTGAAGAAATATTTCCTTTGTCGAAAGAATTTCCACTTCTTTTCACCTGCCTATTGTGTGAGAGTCACCCCAGGTTTGGCTGATGGCATTTGCTTGCACTTTTAGGCAGGCAGAGCTCACAGAAATCATGACAAAGCAGCAGGAATGAAAAGAACACCTCGGGACACCATGAACCCAGGGAATGCAGTGGTTATTTAACTTCCTTCCAGCCATCTCTGGAAGCCACTTCTGTCACAAGAAGGCATTTGCAGAAGGTGACTGGATGTCTCTCTGTGTTTGGATAAGCCAACAGGGTTTTCTGGAGACATATATAATTAGGTGGCTTACGCAAAGTTTTGTGTTCACTGAGCCACGGTAGCTGGAGGTGTGATTGCTTTACCAACATTGAGACATTTACACAAGCCTGTCATAAAGACACATTAAAGGGAGCACAATGTCCTGTGCCCTGACATGGGGCACCTGAGCGTGGGTAAAGTTTGTCTCCACCTCACTCATCACTGCTTGAATGACACGGGGAGAACATCTTGAGTGCAAACTCAGAATATTCTGAGAGCACCTGAGTGCAAATTCCTCCTCCCTAATGAGGATCCCTGTAAAATACCCAGTGTCTGCCCACCAGATACACTCCAAACCTGAAGGGGACAATGTATCATGGTGATCTGAGACAGTGGGAGTCCTAAAAATGTAAGAATGCCTGAAAAAAGGCTGCCAGCAGTGGCGTTCTGCTGCCATGGATCATAACTCTGTGTCAGAAGAACCTGGAGGAGAGGGGAAGAAAGATGGCCTAGAGGAAATAAAATTTTCCTTCTCTCCCAGAAAGCCAAATGGAACAAAAGGGAAAGCACTTTCCTTAAAGCCTTAGTGAAATATTTTATTTTAACAAAATAAAAGAAGTCTCACAAGATTGTTTTAATACATGCAAAGGGCAAAGGTTGCATACTCTAGTGGAATTTCACTCTGAACTGTTGGCACAAAGGGTGAGTGTCTCAGAAGGAGGAGACAACTAGTATTAAACTCATTTAATATATGATGGCTATCTGGGAACAAAATCTATTTATAGGTGGTCTTTGTGGCTTAATTCTCAGCATGTACAGGAGATGGGACAGATGAATCAGCCTGAACAGGGTTATGTGGGGAGCAATTACTTGATTTTTGGCATATTTTGTCAGATATTTCATGGGTAAAAGGATCTGGTGTATGCCATTACCCTGATGATATACTTCAGATAGTGTGACTTTTTTACATACATTTTTTACAAATGCTATGCTAAGTCAGACCAAAGGCTTTTTGCAGGTTGGATATTTGTGTCCTGAAGCTGTAAGTACCATTAAACCATCCTGAAAACATCCCTTTCCAAACCTGCCTTATTTTCTGTTGGGCTTAAATCATCCATCTCCAAAGTCACTGGCCAGTTTATTAGGGATGATAGCTACTGATAAACTTACCCCTTACAACTTTGCCTATTTCCTTTTGAATCCATTAAAATTTTTGGCCAAGGGCACTGCAGTTTGAGAGGAGAGATGTCTCTGGAGTGCTTGAAACCAGCTGCTTGGCAATTCCAGCCATTAATTTGTTCTGCCTTTTTAATGTGAAATGGTGACCAGTTTATTCTGCTTTATCCTCCTTTGGTAATTTTGCAAATCTCTGTTTTAACTGTCTGTAAACCAGAGATTTCCAAACAATGCAGTGGTGAGTGGCATTTTGTAAATATCTTTTCAGCTGGCTCTTAGTCTAATCTGAAGGCAAAAGCCTTTGTAGTCACACTGGAGTTAGCACAATATTTAAAAGTGCTGCTTGTGGGCAAAGAGGAGCAGAGTTGTCCACCAGAGATCCAGTTAATAATGTCACTGGGTCTGAATTTTACCATTTCACCACCACACAGCTCTCTCATCTGGTTATCCCATGACCATCTGCTCCTTGACAGCCCCCCCAGAACCAGCTGAAACCATCAGCAGACGGCTGCAGAGAAAGATGTGCTTGTTTCAAACAGAGAAAAGACTGAGCCTTTGTAAAAATTGCCTGGCACAGAAGTGATTCCTACAGAAGATCATCTTCCAGGCTCCATTTGTCATGAACATGAGTTATATTTTCCTTTCCCAGTCAAGAGCAACAGGAAATGCACAGCACAACAGAAGTGGCTGATCCCCGTGGCTGCCAATTTTTGCAGGAATTAATTGCACAGTGGCAGAGTAACTCATTAAGGTCCTAGAGTCAGCAAGGGCTTGTGTGCACACAGATTTCAAAGCTTGTGAGCTGCTGTTCTCGCAGAACTGAGGTCAAGCAAGTGCTTAATTCAGTGGTGGATGAGGGCCCATTTGAGCATGTTTTGAGGAAGAAAAAGGGAGAGAAAAAACATCCTTGCATTTCCATTAGTATCCCCAAGAGACAGAGTGATTTCCCCCAAGGGTTGTGTGAAGGATGTGGAAAAAGGGAAGGAAATGAGAGATAGGAGGAGAATGTCTAGGATCAAAAGATTACATTTACTAATTACTGGGTTTATCAGACCATTAGCTTGGTGGGAAACCATTCCCCTACTCAGCAGGACATGAGAGTTGGGAAGACTGGGATCTCTCACCTGGGAGACAAAGAAAGGGATGTTGTAATCATGGAATAGTTTGACTTGGAGGGGACCTTAAAACTCCATCCAAGCTCCAATGTTTCCATGGATGGGGAATCTTCTACTTCTCTGGGCAATGTCTGCCAGTGCCCCAGTGTTTTTGCAAAAAAAACCCAACTTATTATAACTTGTATGAATTGACCCTCCTGGAGTTTAAAACCATTCCTGTTCTATCACAACAGGCTCTGTTAAAAGGTTTGTCCCCATCTTTCTTGTAGGCCCCTTTTAGGTGCTGAAAGGATGCTCTGACATGTCTCTGGAGCCTTGTCTTCTCCAACAACTCCAGTTCTCTCTGGTTTTCCTCCATCCCTCTGTTCATGCTCATGGCCAGCCCCTGGACTCGCTCCAACAGATCCATGTTGAAGCTGATAATTCCTGTCCAGCAGAAATGCACTGGGGGTGATGAATCTGCAGAACCAATAGCAATTTTCAATATCTTCTGTCCACCTGGAGATGTATACTGGGCTTTGGAAGTTCTTGTTAACCCGGGCTTTAAATCTAAAAAGAGAAATGCAATTTTGAAACAGAGAAACAGTGAAAAAACCTTTTATGGTGGGGCTAAAATGATCTTTAAAAGTATTTAGCTCCTCAACATCCTTGTCCCTTTCCTCCTACTGTTTTTGGCATGACTCAGAGCTGAAAGTGGAGGGCTGTGGCACATCTTTGGGCTAGAAAAAGGCATCCTTGTGCACCAGAGTAGTTTGCACTTTCCCATGTGTGCAGAAAGGGGTAAAGAAATGAGAAGTGTCTGTGCTGCTCCACAAAAGCTCAGCCCTGTGCCATGCCCAGCTCTCCTCTGAAGCCTGATGGCTCTGGCACACCTCAGCACGGAGAGATTTTGGCATAGAAGAGAAAGAAAAAGGCAATTTTAAAGGTAAATTCTTGAGGATTCAGGCAGGAAAATTCCGGACCCCTCTGATTTATCGGATTTCGCCCTTTTGAGTGATTTGTCCCTCCCTGCAGGCTTGCTCAGTTTGGTGTCTGAGGCAGGGCTTGCTGCTCTGAGACGTGTGTCTTTAGTTAGCTGCTGGGTTGGTCTCTCCACTGACGTAACTCCACCGAGGCTTGCTGATTTTCAAGGCTCTTGGCACCCTGCTCCTGGTTTTCCTCTCTGCCTCTCTGGCTCTCTCCACTCTCCTCCTTCCACTCCAGGGGTGTAACCTGGCAATCCTCCCCCGTGCTTCCTCGGAGAGGCACTGGCACTGGGCTGCTCTGGATGCAGCTGACCTTTCCAAGCAGGTCTTTGGGGGGCTTTGCTCCTGCCTTTTTTTTTTTTTTTTTTCCCACGGGCGCATTTTTCCTGCATGACTCACGCGTTCTGCATGACATTTTCTGCTCGCGATTCCCAAAACTCCTCCTGCTTTCCTGTCTAAGTGATCCCACCTTGGATGGAGCTGGACCTCTGCCTGGGGCTGGTGCTTTGCCTTCCATCCTTGATTCTCTGCTGTCATGTTTTACGCCCTCCTTCCACCCATCTGGTGGAAAAAGTCAGGGGCTGCTCTGGAAGCTGACACTGAGCTAGAATACAATCACAGGAAAAAATAAAAATTACAGAGAGGGAGATACACACACAAATGCACACTTTTTTTTTGGTGGGGGGGCGGATATGATAGCTGTGCTATGTGTTGACCATGCTGTTTTTTGAATGTTTCCTCTATTTGTCTTGGAATATTTGCTTTCCCCTCAAGGCTGCTGGGGTCAAACAGCTTGGCTGGGGCTGGTGAGGAGGAGGGTGGAGGGGACAATTCTCCATGCCAATCTGTTATGAAAAGGTGACTGATATCAGGGATTTTATTCACTTTAATGAGCTGACAAAGTTATCAAGGAGAAAATCGAGTTCCAGCTGAGCCAGAATATAAATTATTTAGCATTTGAAGGAGCAATGGGGGTAAAAAGCAGTGCAGAAATTTGGATTAATTTGAATACTCTGTAATGCTGAACAAAATAGCTTTGCTTTTGTTGTTTTGCACTGTTTCAAATCAACATATTTTCTTCCGAAAGTGGCTCAAGTTGAAAAAAAAAAAAAAAAAAGCTTAAATCAAACTTCCCAAATTTTGTTTAAAGATGTCCAAGTGTCAACGTTTGCTTTTCCAAGAATGTCACATTTTATTCTAGAAAGTCCTGGGGACTGAGGGGGGTGGGGCAGGGAGAGAGGAATTATTCTCAACAAGAAGAAAATGTTTTGGGCTAAGAAAGCACTATTAATTGCAAGCTGAATTTGCCAGTGGTTTCAGTGTCACCGAAACCATACCACCTGGCAGCTCCACAGCATCAAGGCTTTGCTGTGTAATATGTCAGCAGCTCAGCCTGGAAAAAGAAGAGCAGAATCCACACAGCAGACACAGAGCTCTAGGACCCTCTAAAGATGTCCCAATTTCATCAGTCAATTTACAGACCCTATGTTTTAAAACTGCCAAATCATTTTTTTAAACAAGATTTTTTTTTTTTTTTAGAAGAGAGGGACCTAAACTGATTTTTCAGCATGAGAACTTTGCAATGGAGCAGAGCTTGCAGTATTCCTGTAAAGCTACCCACAGACCCATCCTTTGGAAGATCAGGCAGGCTCGTAAGTGTGAGTGTTCTGCATTTCACTGACTTTATTCCTCCCTCAGGTCGTGGTTGCTGGGTTTACCTGGAGGCAGGAAGAGCCACTTCCAGCCTGGTCCTGCAGATGGTGCCAAGGAAAAAGCTGGAAAATGCCCTCTGATGTGGAGGTAAGGCTTGACCACTCAGGTGCCTGGCATCTTCCATGTATTCGTGAAAAACTACCCATGACTCCCCCCTCTTATTTAAAATAACTTGGTTTTTTTTTTTTTTTTTTTTTTTTTTTTTTTTTTTTTTTTGTTTTTTTTTTTTTTTTTTTTTTTTTTTGGTTTTTTTTGGTTTTTTTTTTTTTTTTTTTTTGCAGTTTGTGTCTTGGTTTCTAAGCTGTAGCTACAGACACCTGAACAAATGAATCTTAATCCAGATCACTTTGTGAGGAGAGTTATTACAAGATTGCAGCAGGTCCTGCTGGCCATAAGGCAGAGGAAATCTCATGCAACAGCTTCCTTGTCTCTAGATAAACTCAAGATGAAACTCATCTGAAGACACTCCTTTCTTCTGCACATTTTCTGCTTATGCTGTGTCAAACCCAATTACCATCATTATCCCAGTTCTGTCACACTCTATAAATACAAGCCTAAATAAACCAACCAGCACAGCCTATTCCTGTGCAAGGAAGGATCTCATTAGGGCTCAGCAGAGAGTGCTTTGCAGAAGCTGGGGGCAAAATAAGGTTTGAGAGTCCCAGGACTTGATTTGAAGTCAGAGGCATCTCCTGGGAGCAGGACCTCGTAGTATCTCTGGTTTTCAGCTTGGCTTGGGGCAAGGGAACTCTCACCTCCCTGAAATCTGTGGGGATGGCACAGGATTTAATAAAAGCTTCAAGATAAAAATCAGACAAACTGTACCTAACAGTAAGTCCAAAACCCCAGAAGTGTAGATTTTCAAAGCCTTGCTCTAGCCTCGGGGTAGTAACTGCATACAAGAGAGCGTGGATTAAAAAAAAAAAAAAAAAAACAAAAAAAAACCAAACAAACAAAAACCTCCCACTGAAACCAGCTACAGAGGAGGGAATTCCTCTATGTGTGAGTAAAAGAAAACACACAGGGGGATATTTTAACCTGCACCTTTCAGCTCCCCCAGCGTGGGCTGGATCCAAAGCCTACAAAATCCAGTGGAAAGCTCTCATTGTTCTCATGAGAACAGGACCAGGTCCCTGCCAGAGCAGGAGGGAGCTCTAAAAAGTGAGAGCAGGTGGATTTACATGACCTTCCAGTTCCCTCTCTGTTTGCAGCTGCCCTTTTAGTCCAGGGGAAGCATCCACACGTTTCCAGAAGAGGAAGCAGCATACATAGGTATATTTTCATGTAATTTCAAGGTAAGTCACTTGAGAACTTAAAAACTTCCTTTGATTCTTTGAAAATGGTGCCTAAAACATTTTCAGATGTTTCTTGCAAAACAAATCATCTTTGATTCTGAAGGCTTCTACCCTTTTGCTTGTGCAGTCAGGGCAGCAGCTGCTTCAACTGGCTTCAAGCAGAAAGAGGGATCCAGATTTTCTGGAAATCAGAGGCGAAGGATTTCTCTGGCAGCCAAAACAATACAGGCAGACAAAAAAAAAAAAAAAGGATATCACATGAAGGAGATGGTCTAAACATGCAATGAGCAAAGTGAGGAGACTCTAACGTATGGTGCCTGCTTTGAATTAGATAACGAATTGCCTAATACAGAGTGAAATGAGAGACTGGAATTAAGAGAAAAACCAACCAAACCAAACCAAAACAATTAAAAACCTGTTGGTTGCCCCTGGCATGTTTTAATTTTGCTTCTGCTACTTTGGTTATTCACTGAGACACTTACTAACACCTCGTGGAGACCTTTGCCAGTCTTTCCACGTTGAAGCATTTAGAGGAAATATGTTGTATCATATCATTTTGTGATCTGTTTCTTTTTTTCCCCCCTCCTTCTCCCACTATAGAGATTTATCTGGAACTCTGAAACTGGATTTTTGGCTGCTGTAAACAGGCCTGGCCATACAGTGACTTTATTAATTGACTTCAGCAGGGGTGAGACCTCGTACCTATCCTGAACTGTTACTTTCCCTTGCATGTCAGTGCTTGTAGTGATAAACTCAACTAATTTGCCTCAAATGACCTTGTTTCCAGGCTGATGAGACCTGTTTCTTCACTGGAAGCTTGTTCCATGAAGAAAATGTCCTGCCAGCACCCTCACTTCCACATGCTGCATCTCCAAGGAACCTGCATCTCAGAACTCACTTGATTCTTTGCATCTCAGAACTCACTTGATTCTTTGCCCCTACATTAAAGAAATATTAGAGGTTATGGCACATCTGCTGCTGCTCTCTTGGACTTGTTGTGCCCTTTGTAGCTATAAATCTGACCAGATGTAGACTCCACAAAGGGTGAGGGGCTAAGGGCAGTGCTTGGTGGGCTTGCGTCCTTTTAGTTTTGGGCTAGTGAGTTTAGACAAGCCTAACATCTGGTGATGGAGAAATACTAGAGAGCCAAAAAAATAAATAATGAGCCAGTGTTTCTGCCATTTCCCATCCCAAATCCCTGTGTGGCCACAAGCTTTCCTTTTAGGGAAAATCTGTCCAGTGTGTACTGCCATAATGCAATGCGAGATATTCAGCATTCATGAGAGCATTCATAAGAGCTCTTGGTTTTCCTTGTAATCAAGTCTGGAATTCAGCCTTTCTGTTTTATTATCCTCTCTGGTGATAAATATCCTTGTGTGCATGGTGTGAGCTCTGTGGAAGCTGTTTGCTGGGGGAAGGATGGCCCTGTGGGAAAAGGATCGAAGTATGAACTCAGACAAGGATGATCTGGCTTAGCTGCAGCTTTGTCTGTGCAACCACAGGCAAATAACTTGATTTCCTCTTTTTGTTCAGATTCTGCACCCCTTGCTCACACAGTGAAGCCTGACAGCCCTGTGTCAGTTGCCTGTAAGTGGAGCAGGTGCAGGTTCTTGCTGCCAGACATGCAGGACTTGCTCTGGTGTCTGCATGACTCTCTCCATCTCTTCTGGGTTTCTGCAGGATTACCCCTACACCTACTCCTTAGGAGTAGTATAATGGACACCAAAACCTCAAACTGTGGCAATTTTCAATGCCAGAGAGTCCCCACACCAAGAAGAGTTCATTATTTTTCTTTAAAACATCTGGGTAAGGTGGTATAAATAGTGGCAAAGCAAGACGCTGTTCATACAAAATGAAATAATTTTCTGTTCTTCTTGTGACCAAGCAACAAAGAAGAGAAGCAGCTTGTCCATGCCTTGTGCTTCTTCTTGAAGGGTGTCAGGACCCATCTTAGCACCCGTTGGTGGCTGACTGGGACAGTAAAAATTCCTGAGCTACACCTCCAACACACTAAAAAACACTGGTAGAAGAGCCAGCACCCAAAAAAAGCAGCCACCATGCCAGCATCTGCCAGATTGGCTTGGCCTTTCCAAAGCTGTACTGCACATAAGAAGGGTTTGTCACTCCAATACACAAATTATTGACTTGCTAGACTTTGTTCCTGGGGACAGCTGTGTCTTGGTGACAGGTGAAATTGCATCAAGTGCATTTCTCAGTGTTCAAATGCAAACTGAGCCCTTGCTCATTTGCATGCCTGTGGCATCCAGCTGCTTAGTGTATTTTTGGAGCAAAAGCCACACTCAGCCACAGAAATGTTTTCCCATTGCTGCCTCTTTGTCTTTTTGAGCATCACAAAACTCACTGTGCAAAAAACCCAACATGAGGCTGAGTAATGAAAGATTGAGATATACTTTCAGCCCCTTAGGTGTGTCAGGAAGGCTTTTGTGCCAGAAGCAAGTGGGATGGAAGTCCTGGAGGGGGTTCTGAGTCTCCTTGGAGTATTTCATGTGTAAGAAGAGAAGGTTAGTTACAGAGAGGTGTTTGGTCTTACTAAGAGAGCCCTCTTCATTAAAATGTATCCATCGTTAATGTCTGAAGAGCAGTAAAATTGAGACATTTAGCCATTCTAGATTTCCCAGTCTAATATTTGGAAACATCAGGGCCCATGAGAGTTCCCTAGCTCATCAATAACAGCAACAACAAAAAAAAAAAACCAACCAAACAAACAAAAAACCCAAAACAAACCAAAAACAAACAAACAAACAAAAACAAAACAAAACAAAACAAAAAAACACCAAAAGAGTTTGGCCATTTCTGCTTCAGGATCCAGCCTTTTCAATATGTGCATTGAAAACTGTGATGTGATCAGCTCAACTGGAGTGATGGAGTGATCCTCAGACAAATTGAGATCTCTGCACAGTCTCTGCTGGGCTGTGTGGAGCCACTTGTGAGTCAAAATTTTAATGAGGTAAAGAGGAATCTACAATCAAAACCCAGGTTGTTAATGGTGGTCTAGAGCCTGTTCCACTTGGTGCTGTGAGGTCTCTGTTGCTTAGACAACTTCCAACACTGGAAAATATGTGAAGCCTCTGTCATCTTATTTCAATGATATTTAGGGTCTTACGCAACTTAATACAAAAAACAGGAGAAAAAAAAAAGAAAGGGTACGCAACCTATAGCAGCCCACACTCTCTGTTCAGTCCATCTCTGGATTTAAGGAAGGGCATTTTATGGGCATAATTTTGAATTCAAAACCAAGATATTAGCTTAGGATGTAGCTGGATAGCTGTAAAGATAAAGTCACTATGGTGAAGTGAAATGAGCACCCTGCTATACTTTGCCTTTTCTCACCCCAGGCAATTCTGACCCAAGGGCCCCAAAATTAAAAGAGGGCTCAAAAATAGAACTGACTAAAGTGCAGGCAGCTGCAAGAGTGAACCCCACTGGCTCTCACAGCTCAAAGCCAGAAATTGCTTGGTGGGTTATCTGCTACTAGGTAAAGGTTGTAATTTGTGTGTTGCTGTAGTCAGCTCAGTGGGATTTTTGGGACAAACAGCTGCCTTATGCTACATATAGCTTGGAAGTTTGTGGCTTTTGCAGAACTTGCCATTCAGTGGTGAAAAGGGATCTGTAAAAGAGAGGGAAGGGCTGGGACTCTGAACTCGGGGTCTATGGGCAAGCTCCTCTGCAGGATAAAACAATATCTGACCTGCTGTCCTTTCAGGCTGGATTTGTGAGAAGAAGGAGTATTGTGACTCTTTTTATTAGAGCAGAAGTAATGACTTCCACCCCTTTCCAGACTTGGGGGTGAGTCTGTGTGGCTTTTTCTCAGTGGCTTTCTCCAGCTACAGTTGAATGTCACAAAAATAGGAGAGATGTGAAACAAAGGGGAACTTCACAGCTAAAATAAAACTCAAGAAAAGCTTGTCCTCTTGTCACTCCACTGCAATTTGGAACCTATTTGAGAAATGGTGAAGTTATTTTTAAAGACTACCTTTGAAAAAAAAGGGATGACATTGATATAAGGAATGACAATGATATACCCTGGCCCTGCAGCCTAGGGTAGGGAGGATTATTGGAGGAGTAAATAGATTGTGAAATCTATGAGTAATATTTCTCTGTTGAAATATTCTGGCTTTCTGATAAGATGTTTCCAGTTTAAAAGCTTCAGCTGCCAAAGCTGTACATTTCTACTGGGGAAAATATTCTGACTGGCTCTTGTGCCAAAGTATATGTTTGATTTCCTACCCTTTCTATAAGGGACATAAAGACAGTTTGTTATCCTTAAATCCTAAATTTCTCCCTTTCCCTACTTTAGCCATATGTTTCCAGAAAAAAGTCCTTGAGAGTGGAGGCTTTGCCTTCATGGAGGGAAATGCCAGAGGGAAACATTAAGTTGGAGAAAATGGCTTTAAATTGAGATTGCTGGGAGAGGGGAACCTGAATCAAACAAATTCCTGCCAGTTTGATGTGCTAGTGGTCCAGAGACTGGAGAGGCATTGCAGGACAGCAGGAGAGCACCTGAAGAGCAGCACAAAGGGATTCCAGCCAGTCCAGACAGCAAGTCACTTGATGGGGAGCCAAACTGAAATGCCTCTGTGTAAACAGACACAGCACAGGGAACAGAAATTGGAGTTAGAGAGGCTGTAACCTTACTGACATTGTATGTCTGGATTGTTGGAATGGGAGGATAAGGGTTCTTCAGGAAGGACAGGGACAAGGAGGGGGTGTCTCCCTCTGTGCCAGTGACCAGCCGGACTGGGGATGGATGAGGAGCCAACCCAGAGCTGCTCAGGGTCAGGATTAAAGGAGGGTGAGGGACAGGTGACACTGCAGTGGGGTCTGCCACAGGCCACCCCACCAGCAACCAGCAGATGAGGCCCACTCTGGGCAAAAATCAGGAGCCTCCTGTTCACGTTCATGTTCATGGGGAGCTCCAACCACGCTGGTGTCTGTTGGATGGGCAGCAGAACAGGACATAAATGAACCAGGAGATTCCTGGAATGTGCTGATGATAGCTTCCATCTCCAGCGGATGGAGGAAGTGAGGAGAGCTGCTGTGCTGGGCCTTGTAGCAGGCCCAGGGCCTGCAAGGCCTCCTTGGCGGTCAGAAGCCTGAGCTAGGAAATGCCGAGTCATGATGACCGGGCCTTAGAAGCCCCTCTCTTCCGCCCTTCGGACCCTGCTTATCTCTCTGTAAGCTTATAGGTCACTTTTCCCTGACCCTTTCTATTGGACAGTTTTCAAGACCTCTGTAGGGTATAAAAACCCCTAATTCTGCCTGGTTCGGCAGAAGAGCTGTCACTGAGAACCTTCATGGAAGACCCTCATAAAGAATCCTGCAGAGCCTCATACAGCTTCTTCTCCTCCCTCTCCCTGCGTCTGCTGCTATGGCCTAAGGAAGCTAAAGAGCTGAAATCACAGAGAGCTGATAATCACTAAGAGCTGAAATCACTTGAGCTTGCTTGGCTGCCTGCAGCTGGGAATGACTTGAGAGATCGGACCTGTTCTGAGCCTCCACTGAGACTATCCTGGCCTCGGCAGTCCACTGGGCACAGCCCGGCTGGAACCTACTGGGATAGGGCCTTGGTCAGCGTGAGGCCAGTGGGGAATGTGAAGCTCAAGAGAAGCATTGGCTGCAGTGACCGTGAGATCCCATGATTCTGTAAAAGGCTGGACTTCAAACTCCAGCCAAATTCAAATTCCAAATTCAAACTAGGGCAGTGCAGAGGGTCTGCAGCAAACTCACTGCCCTGGACTTCAGGAGAGCAGCTTTTGGCCTCTTCAGGGATCTGTTTGGTAGAGTCCCATGGGATAAAGCCCTGTGCAGGGAAAACCAGCCCAAGAAAACAGGTTGATATTCAAAGTTCTACTCTGAGCTCAGGAACAATGGAGCCCAGCGAAGGGGAAGGCAGGCAAAAATCCCAGGAGACCTGTGTGGATGAACAAGGAGCTTCTGGACAAACTGAAACACAAAAATGAAGTTTTTAGGGTGTGAAAACAAGGACAGGCAGCCTGTGAGGGGCACAGAGAAGTTGTCTGAGAAGTCAGGGATCAGGGTTAGGAAAGCTGCCCAAGGACTTCAAGGGCAACAAGGACAGCTTTTATCAGTGAAAAAGGGAAGACAGGAAAATTTGGGCCCTCATCAGATAAAAAGTGAGAAGTGGTTATCTGGGACATGGAAAAGCCTGAGGTACCCAATGATTTTTTTTTTACCTCAGTCTTCACCAGGAAGTGTTTCAGTCACACCACCCAAGTCTCAGAAGGCAAAGGCAGGAACTGGGAGGATGAAGAGCCACCCACTGTAGGAAAAGATCAGGTTTGATAGCACTTAAGGAACCTGAGGATGATTGGAAGTTCATTGGAACTGCTGAGATGTGTTCATAGGTTCTCAGGAAAGTGGCAGGTGAAAGGGCTAAGCCACCATCCATCATATTTGAGAAACCATGACAGAATGGTGAAGCTCTCACCAACTGGAAAAGGGGGAGCAAAGCCTCCATTTTTAAAAAAAGGGAATATGGAGGACCTGAGGATCTACAGGACAGTCAGTCTCATCTCAGGAGCAGATCCTCCTGCAAGATGTGCTAAGACAGAGGAAAGACAAGGAGGAGATTTGTGGCAGCTCTCATGGCTGGAGCTGTTGGAGCAGGTCCGGATGGAAGCCATCAGAGGGAGGAACAACCTCTGCTGTGGAACCAGACTGAGAGAGTTGGGATTGCTCAACCTGGACAAGAGAAGCTCCCAGGGAGACCTTAAAGCACCTTTCAGTACCTCAAGGGGTCCTACAAGAGAGCTGGTGAGGGGCTTTCCATGAGGGTATGTAGTGACAGAACAAGGGGTTGTGGCTTTCCACTGAGAGTAGAGTTGGGTTCCATAACAGAAATAAAATCTTTACTGTGAGGGTCAGGAGGCAGCACAACAGAGAAGCTGTGGTGCTGCCCCATCCCTGGAAGGAAATGAGACCAGGTGTTGTGAGCCTTCACTTGAAGGAAAACTGGATGCTCACAGCTTCTTTGAGTTTAAAGCACACACACACACACACACACACACACACAAAAAAAAAAAAAAAAAAAAAAAAAAAAAAAAAAAAAAAAAAAAGCCCCAAAACAAAACAGAAGGAGAACATATGTGTCTGACTTCTTATAGCTACATAGTATTTAATTAACATTCCCCAAAGCTGAGTGAAGTAATTAGCACCAGAGTAAGGCATACAGCCCAGAAAAACTATGTGTAAAAATTCAGTGTGTGTGTAGAGAGGACAAAGGAGGGGGCTGAACCATTGCCCTCTGAAGGGACTGAACCCACTGCTTCAGTGGTGCTGCTCGCTCACTCTCTCCCTGCTCTCACACCCTGGTGCCTTCTGTTCTCGTTCAAAGAACACAACTTTCAGTGAAATTGACATTCAAGGAGACAGAATGGAAGATAATTTCAACAGCTCAGGATCATTGTTGCAAGAGGATGGAAAAGCTACCATGACATTATGGACAATGCTTGTCCTGCTGTTCCTATTTAAGTCCATAGTGCAGCATTTCTCTCTCTCAGGCTGCTTGAGACTTTCATTTCTGTCTTGCCTCTAGGGAGAAGATCAGTTGAAGGACATTGGTGACCTATAATTTCAAAATGGTCCGTGATTATCAGGCAGTGGGACCCTTCTTTTCAAATTTGTGAGTGTGTGGGAAACATATCCCACTGCACCTGTGTGGCTCAGACACAGTGTCTGCTTCAGGTTTGTAAGCATATAAATTCTCTTAAATAATGAGTAAAATTGAACTCGAAATTTGGACTAGCTCACAAAAAAAAAAAAAAAAAAAAAATTGTAGCATTAATAGAGTAGGACGTTTCCAAATGCCTGGACAGGAAGTGAGGGCTCATCTTGGTGCAAATCATCAGGAATCGGACACCTCATATCTCCTGATGGTTCCATCAAAAAGGACGCACAGATCAGTGAGGAGGGCCAATGAAGGTTTGGGGTTTTCTAAGCATGGCAAAGGAAGAGAGTGAGAAGGAGGTTTTGCCTTCCTGAGCTTGCAGCTCTTCAGCAGTGAAGCTGCAGCTAATCAAGTCCCTGGGAGGCAGATATAAAATCCAGATTCTTCGCACGGTTTCACCCCAGCACATCTAACACCCATTGATAGTCACGGATGAGGGGCAGCACACATCATGCTACTCTTATAACTCAGATATGGAACAATGTTTATAAGCTAGGAGTAGCTGTCAAGCCTGTGAAGATTTCCCAAATACTCATATTCAGGAGGAGGGGGAGGGAACGTCGATCACTTACACACAAACTGTCGCTGCCCGCCGCGCAGCACATAAAGAATCTTTGCAAGTGCTCTAATCCTCCTTGAGAGACGTGAACATAAAACCCAAAATGCGTTCCATATGTCCCAGTGTCCGGTTGCTGCCCCAGTTCCAGCTGAAAGCACAAAACATAGCAACCTTTATATTGATGCTAAACACATTGCGTCACTCCCAGCGCAGATATGTTTTAACGCTAATACAATTAAACTTGCTTCAGCATAATCCTGGTAAGATAAACAGTGTTGCTGTCACAATAAACCCTGTCTCTCAGCAGTGGAATGGAAGAAAGATGTGTTATCCAAAGCAATGTGAGCAGTGCTGGGAGGATTCATTCCCTTCTGCTTTTTTTGAGGATTGGAGTGCTGATGCAAGTAAAGGCATTTGTGCCTTCTGCACTGGCTAAGGGTGACAAGCTAAAAATTGCACTCAGGATCCCTGGATTAAAAAAAAAGAATTCTGTGGCTGGAGCATATTTTTAGATCACACTTGTGTCTTGTAAAAACATAGACTGGTGCTCTAGAAGAAAAGGTCTTTTTCTCTCTGCTAGCGTTCTCTTTTCCATAAAGGACTAAAACTGTGATATCTGAGGGAGAAAGTGAAGTCTGCAGTGACAGTTTTTCATAAGGGACTAAAACTGTGATATCTGAGGGAGAAAGTGAAGTTTGCAGTGACAGTTGGGTGTTACTACCTTCTTCCAAAGATTTCCCACACTTTTTAAGTATCTTAACAGCCTGATCATTTGTATGGTGTCTTCCATCTCATATCTGATGACCTTTCAAGGATCTGGTGGATGCATTTTTAAAGTGGCTTCTTTCAAAATGCATAAAAGCAAGACCTAACCACCTTCACAAAACCCCTGAGACAAAACTACATTTCATCTATGTCCAACCTTTATGTTGAAAGGAGATAAGAATGGGTAAAGTGATGTGCCAACTCTGTCTCCAGATATTTCTAACCAAGTACCAAAGTTCCTGTTGTCAGAGCAGGGAGACAGGAATGTAGGGGAAAGAAATCTGGCCAGAAATGTTGTTTCACAGCAGGCATCATTCACTGAACTCCACTGATTGCTTCATGACACTGAGGTCATCCAGCAACATGAAGAAGCTAGGTGAAGGCATCTCAAAAGACCAAAAGAATGGTGAAAAATGTAATGTTTCTCACTGAAATGTGGAAAATGTTCTGTTTGAAGGAGCTGGGGGGTAGAATTTATATCACAGCAGTGATGTGGAGCAGCATTCCCCAGCGTGACCACATTCTAACACCCTGGAAAGGCAGAAAACTTGGATGGCCCTCAAAAAGTTGTTTTGTGATGCAAGACAAATGCCACCAGCCTCTTCAGTTCTCCATCTATAATGTGAGGGAACACTGTCCTGCAGAGCAGAAAGTTTTGCCTCTCAGTGCAGCCAAGGAAAAGTGGCTGCATAAGATTTAATCTGACATCCAAATCCATCTTTCTGAAATAATAAAGGACCTATATTTTTTTAAAATTAGTAAGTAGAGATGGTGCATCAGGCCTGCAGCATAAATAGGTCCCCATATCTCACATCCCAACAACCAGGCACTACTGTTCACTCCCCCAGTATTAACTGTGATTACTGAGATGCTAAAAGTGCCAACCTGGGAACTCCTATAAGCCCAGAGTAAGGAAAAAAGCCCATAAATCTCTTTGCCTAACTTGCTTGGTGGACCTCTTCTCATGTATTTGCAGCTTCAGATGTCTTCCTTCTTTTATTAGTTTTTTGCGTTTGGTTTTTTTTTTTGTTTTTGTTTTTTTTTTTTGTGTGTTTTGTTTTGTTTTGTTTTTTGGGTTTTTTGTTGGTTTTTTTTGTGTGTGGTTTTGTTTTGGGGTTTTGTTTCTTTGTTTGTTTGTTTGGGTTTTTTTTTTTTTGTTTTGTTTTGGTTTTTGTTTTTGGGGTTTTTTGGTTTGGTTGGTTTGTTGAGTATTTTTGGGGTTTTTTTTTCTCCCAGAAAGCCTCAGCTGGAGCATTTCAGGAGTTAAAAAACCAAAGCAACAGCATGTCTTTTTAAAGGATGGCTATAAAAAAATTCACTATCAACTCGAGCTGCTCACCCTGCCATTCCCAGACCCTTTCCTGCACCCTGTCCCAGAGTGGGAGGGAGTTACACCTGTGATTCCCTAGCTTGTGTGGTGTGGTAACAAGCACAGCTTTGCAGGACTAGTAGTCAAAGTAGATGATTTCACTGGAATTTTATGGACTGCCTTGGAAGGGCAGGTCTTGGGCAGAGAGCTTGTGGCAGCACTGTGTTACATTAATTGATGATACAAAAGAGAAAGAATAAAACAGGCAAAAATTGTTATGCTTATTCACGTTTTGTGTTTTTTTTTTTTTTTAATTTTCTTCCAGGTATGACTTATTTCTGTCCCCTGTACATCTCACAAAAAGGTGATAGCTGATTCCCAGGCACCTCACCCTTCTGGAAGCAGAGTTTGGAGGCTTCTTTTGTAAGCACTGTGAAAGTATGGACCCATCTCCAAAGAGTGGCATAGCATCTCTCTGTGAAAAGACCTTCTCAAGAATTGTGTTGCTATTTTTATAGAGGTGGTTGTAATATTGTAGAGGATATAATTAATTTCTTTGGTCATACAACAAAGCCTGCAATGATAATTTGCTGAGGATAACTTGCTGGCTTGCACTGGAGCTCAGCCACTTCCCAGGGACTCTGAGGAGCTCCACAGCAGCAAGTGGTGGTCACTTCCGTTCCCTGGTCACAACCAAAGCTACTGAAACACTGGCAGAAAGTTTAAGAGATGGTTTATGTCTCCAAATCTCTCACTGCAAGCTCACCTGGACCTCGGAGAAATGCACTGGAGCCAGAGGCTGCATTTTGCTATTGCCCAACAAGTTCATCTCCATCATTTATTCAGTTTATGTTTTGAGAATCAGGACCTTTGAGACCTTTGAGAGGAAGGCAGTGTTTATTTTAAGTATTTTCAGCTGCACATAGCTCCAGAGGTCCAGTGGAACCTTTCAAATCAGTCTTGAGATGAAAGACAAGACAGAGTCTCACTCCTTGACCCTCCAGGACAAGGTAATTGTGTTTTCCTCACTAATTATTATTATCTAATATTTTTCACTAATATTATAGGGAAAAACTGTTATTATAGTCACTATTAAATATAATATTCACTATTTTCCTCAGTAACAATAAGTCAAGGTAATTGTGTTTTCCCACCTGCAAAGGGGATCAAACATAATTAAGTGTTAATTAATTTTGTTAAGTGGCTAGAGAGGCAAATTACAAGCACCAAGGGGGCAGGTTGGTCTTCTGCCAGCTCCTTACAGAACTGGTGGGTTCAGTGTCACTGCTGGAGTGGCTGCAGGGCCACAGGCTGCAGGGGATGCCACGTGCCACCTGGGATGCATTTCAGCTCCTGCCCTGCTGCAGCTCTGCCAGACAGAAGCTTCTCTACAGCCTGTGGCTGGCTCAGCAGCAGCCTCGGCCACCCAGCATGAAATTGCATTCCACGGGCAAGCACGGCATGGGAATTCCCTTCAGCGCCCCTCTCACCAAGCTGTGGCCCAAAACGAGCCAAAAAGGCAGGGTCTGGGCTGTGGGAAACCCCCGTGGAGCTGCTGGCTGCTGAGGGGGATGCTGGAGGAGGGAGATCTGTCTGCAGAGGGGTTTTTGTCCCAGGGGAACAGTTCCAGCTTGAGGAACCAGGTTCCCCCACCCTGTGCTAGCAAGCTGCAAATGTGTTTCACCAGCACTTCCCCAAGGAATGCCAAGAGGAGGCTGGGAACAGGTCCAGGCACAGGCAGATAAAAAACTGTGTTATGGCTTTGTCTCCTATCCATTTTCCAAATCTAGTATTAGTTTCTTAATTTTGCCCTGTAGCGGGTTAAAACTTGTTTTACTTTCCCCCCTTTGCCTGCTGTGCAGACTGATTTGAGGGTGATATGGCAGTGCTGGAGGTTCTCTGCTCTCCAGGGAGTAGCAAGGGCTGTATTTTAGGGCGCTCAAGCCTTAACTTGAGGCTCTGAGGATGAAGAGTGGAGAATAAATGGTGCAGGGGTTACTGAGGGCCCACAGGATGCAGTGGGAAGATGAAATCAAGGTTTGTAGGCCTCTGTAACAGGTAACAAAAAATAACAAATAACAAAATAAACAGCAGATGAGGTGTTTATTTCTTTCTGTGGAGAAAGAAATAAACCACTGCTTTGGTAGCAGACTAGCCAGGGCAAAGTTGTGTTCAGGAGAACCAAAGATGGTTTGTCATCTATACACAGGCAACCTCTGTCCCATATTTTATATTTATGTTATTTTTATATTATTATTTATTATATTATTATTAATATATTATCTCCTATTTTGTATATATGTTATTTATATTTTATGTCCCATATATTTATATTTTAGTGGAGAAAATTCTTTTAATATGTTTTAAAGAGGAAGGAAAAACACAGAGGACAGGCACATAGAAATGTTAAACAGAGCTTTGTCACAGCAGTGGTGGCCTAGTGCAAAAAAGTTGGCAAGGTCACAGTGCCAGCTGACTTTTTTTAGTCAAACAGATGCTGCTGCTGCTGCCCTGTGTGAGGTCAGGGGCCTATGTAGGTGCCACTTTTTGTGACACAGACACCACCCCTCAGTGTGACTTCCCTAATTTGATCTCCATATAATTGATCTCTGTCCCAAATGCTGATAGTTTTCATTTTGCTGTGAGGTTGACAGAATTACAGTGATTCTCAGAGCAAGTCCCTTGGTTTTCTGCTTGGAACAAAGGCATCTTAGCAGACCAGCAGGTACATGATTGAATAATCTCCAACTATTAGTTTACATCTGTGGAACGTTAGGCTGCTAGTTCTTGATCTTTGGCACCACTACAGTGAACTTTGTGATGCTCAAGTGTTGCTTTTTCCAGTGTTTTTCCAAGTGCTCTGGCCTTGGACACATTCACATTCTGTGCTGACTTAGGTAGAAAACCTGAACTGCAGGTGGAAAACAGAACTGCAGCTTTGCCTCCTCGGCATCTAAGCCTGAAATAACAGCAGGGCCAGCCTTTCTCTTGTGGCAAGTCACCTCAGAGAAATTCTTATTTTTTTTCAATAAGTTTTCTTTCCATTCCCATCCCAAGACGGGAAGTGAAGAGGCGTATCAAAATAAAGTAATTACAGAAAGCCTAACCAAGCCTTCCACTCCCCCTTCCCTTCCACAAAAACCACAATGTGTCCAGTGGTGTCCAGATCAATCCAGATGGGACCCAGACTGCCTTTGACAGCTTGGCTTTGTTGGCTGGAGGAGACAGCTCTGGATTGCTCCCTAAATGGAGCAAGAGAGTCACCTTCTGTGCTGTTGGACCAAAAAGGGCAGCACACAACAGCAATCACTGTGAGAGGCTGACAAGGAGGGTGAGATTCTGGTTCATTCTACCCAATTTCTGGGTAGAGGGCAGAAAAAAAAGGCAAGGACTTGCAAACTACTCTGTGTTGCTTTTCAGGAGGTCTAGTGTCTCATCTCATCTCATCTCATCGCATCTATCTCAATCTCATCTCATCCTCTCATCTCTGTAGCTTTGCACCCCCTTGATTGTTCACTCTTTTCACTGCAATTTTTGTGTGAATGGGCTTTTTAAAATTTGTTTTTAATGCTCCTTTTTGTATAAACAGCAGGCCTTCAATGATTTTTGTTGACTGAAAGTGCTACTGGCACTTTGAGACTAAAAATATGCACCAATATCCTTCAGAGAGCAGCTTCTGCAGAAAGGAGGGAATTCTCTCTCAAGTACAGCCCTATTTCCTTAGTGTTTTACCACTGATCCCCTTGGCAGCTTCCTCTGCTGAATCTGAATGGGAAACCCTTTCCTGATTCTCTTAAAAATTCACAGTCCTGTTGATGTTAAACTCTCTCATTATTGCTTGGTGTTGCATATTTTAATTTCCAATGCTGGCACGACAGTGTAAAGCATTTAAATTACCTTCCGATGCCAGAAGGCAAATATTTTGAATTACCCATTCTTAAAATCAAATGGGAGGAATCAGACTGTTTTTAAATTGCTTTCATCAGGAGAAGCCTCTGTTATTGTTTGCCTTGTGAAGGTATCTCATTGTCCAACCATGTATCCAGACTGCACAAGAAGCTGTTCAAGGAAAGAATAAAAGTGTTAATCCTGTCCCAAATGATTTTAATATTCTGGGCTACTTGTGTTTTGCTCTTCTGGCAGGTGGTATCCCCCTTGGAAGCACTTTGCCCAGGTTGTTGCTGCATGAAGAGCTGCCAAATCCTTCCTCCTCTGTGTTGTGAATGGAGAGGGACACTCAGTTTTCAGCCTGGGGTGGTCTAAGGATTGTGGAAAATTAAACAACCTTCCTGAGTGACACCAACAGGTTCACCATTCTCTGGGAAAAGAGGAATACTCTCAAATGCAAACCAAAAGGAGGGATTAACCTAGGAGGAGAGAGTTATAGCAATAGCAGGGGAAAGTAAGAAAGCCAAGGAGAGCATTAAATTCAGGACTATCCCACTGAGATATTGCAACAGCTGCCTAGGAGAAGGTTTGACTGCCAGAGTTTGCATCAATGTGCCAGTTCAAAGCCTGCTGCAGAAAATGGGTGCTAGGGAAGGAGGAGCAGGGGAGCTTTTACAGTGTTTGACAGAGTTTTTGACATACATCTGCTACGTCAGTACTGACAGTCACAATTTGGCTCTAGACAGGCTCAGAGAGAAATTAATCCAATCAACCTGCCACTTAAAAGATTTTACAGTGGCCTCAGAATCTAAAAAGCACCAGTGCATTTGGTCTGCATCACTGGCACTGCTGCAGAAGCTGCTACCACCCACTCTCATGTGAGCATTTCACACGGTTGGCCTGGGTGTCTCAGGTCCAAACCAACTCTGGAAATCAGACTATCACCACTGCCAGCTCAGGCCACCCCTCCTTTGTCTAACTGGGTCTGGAAAGATGTCTGAAATAGTTATTTTATAGCTCCTCTGGATAGCCTGTTCCCATGCTGCACCATCTTTGTGGTGAAAAATGATCGGCTTTTGTCATGGGAGGATGTGGCAACAGCTAGGGGTTGGGAGGGTTTTGAGTCATAAAGTATTTCTGGTGTACTCACAGAAAATATGGGAAAAAATCCTAAATTGAAATTTTATTGTATAAGCTTAATTTTAAGCAAGAAAAAGAAAAGCATGTGTTGACAAATGTATTTATTGCAGCGTCCTATCACAGTAAGAATAATTTCTAGATCACTCACAGATTTGCAACATTCCTTGCCTAAATTACAGGATCAGGGGTATATCTCTGCTCTGACAGGATTTGAAACAACTTAGAAATACACTTGGAATATGGATGTACAGCTGGAAATTAATTCAGAGTTGCAGTGCTATATGCCACTGAAGGGGAAATCCCACTGCATCCTGGCAAGGCAAGATTGGTCTCTGTCAAACACATAGAAGATCTCTGTGGGATACAACTTTTGCAAAGTCAATAAATATTCTTCCAGACCTTCCCGAAACTCCCCTGTACATCCATGTGAAAGCTACAATCAGGAGAGCAAAGATTGGAGGACAAAGGATTTGAGCAAGTCAGGTGTACAGACAGGAACATAAAATGAATTTGCACAGACTCTTTCTGACTGGGACTGCAATAATATGTCAATATTTGGTATTATTCCAGTTCTCATTTGCCCAGTTGCACTCAGCAGCTCCAACTCCAGCTAGCAAAGGTGTCAGAAATTAAAGCCCCAGTGGCATTTAGCATTGGGTCCAATTTCACACTCTGAGAGGAGGGGAAGTTCTTACAGGGTGACAAATCTCTGTGCCTCTACTTTTTGTTTTTCTTGACCCTTCAGCCATACTGTACCTCAATACCTCTTATTTTCCCAGTTTTCTGATGGTCTCTGGGCACCACAAAAGTCATTGCCTGCAGTGCACCAGGAGGATGCAAGTTAGATGAAGAGTGCAGCACATCACCCAAAATAAGAACATAAGAACTCTGAATTGCTGCTCCCACTGAGCTGTGGAGCAGTGTTGGGCTTTTGTCTATTTTGGATGGAAGCATTTCCAATTTTCTTAGAAAAAATAGTAGATATCCTTACTTCCTTGACAAAATGCCAGTGATTTCCATGAAAAGCATGTTGTTTACAAATACACATAGACTTGCAGTTGGTTGTTTCTTTGTTTGTTTGTTTTTTTAAATGGATTCCTGCTATAGATATTGCTGTGCAGTATTCCAGACTGTACTTTTGCATAAGTAAATCCAGACATTTCCAAAAGCAATTTGTTCTTCCAAATTTCTGAAAAGGAAAATTATTTTACCCAGATACATTTAGTGGAATGGACTTAAAATACTGATTTATACATGCTAATATGTGTGATTTGTTTAGTGATTTGTAGTAAGAGAGATTTCCAGAGTGAGTGGAAACTTGCAAACAGCCCAATTCCTGAAAAGAGGGAAAATAAAGGAAGAAGAAAATATAAGTACATTGAGAAAGATTAGTTTAAAAAAAAAGACAAAAAAAACCCCCAAAAAACCCAAATAACAAAACAATCAAGGAAAACAAAAACAAAACAAAACAAAACAAAACAAAAAAAAAAAAAAAGAAAAAATTCCCCCAAACAAAACAAAACAAACAAACAAACAAACAAAAAAAAAAAGCCAAAAAAGGAACCAAACTCAGAAAATAAAATGAGCATCCTGAAGCATAATATTTTATCTGTCAGCTGAAGTGCAAATACATCCAAAGTCCAAATCAGGAGTCTTGAGCAGTAAGATATTTCTAGGCAGTGATACATCAGAACTCTCTCTGGAAATACCCTCACAGCCAAGAATTCCACTACTTTAGGAAACACCCACATTTCAAGGCCTCAGACATTTATTTTGAATACATATAATTTATTGGCCCATCATTGTTAATAACATTATTATTTATTTACCTAAGGTGATAACAGTGACTAAAGCCCCTAGTTAGGAACAGAGCTCAGTAATACTTCACAGATATAGAAAGGGAGATAATGTTTGTTTTAAAGAGTTTTGATGTAAAGTAACAAGAGACTCAGAGCTACGCCCAGCAATGGAAAGAGGCCAGCAGGTCTGTGTGGAAGAAATTATGACTGCTCTGGAAGATCAAGAGGCAGCAATCACATTCTTTAACCCACCAGATGCATGTGTGCCTTGCTGGAGTGAAGTTTTATTAACACAGCAGCAGAGGTGTATTTTCTCAAATATATCAGTTATCAATGAGCTTAATATCAGTCTGCTTTTCAAAGAATGAGTGAATCCTCATGCTTAATGCAAGAGTAGTTCTTTGATGCTGCTGAATGAGGTTTGTTCTGTGAATGGGCACAGGATCACAGCTCAGATGTGCAATGTTGGCACTATGCCCACGAGAGCAAAACTTAATTTCCTCAGGACCTACATCTGTTAATGTGTTAAATATAGGTATTCATATATAGGTAATCATATTTACATCACCAAGGATGCTAAGGAATAACTGATGAATTTTTGGGAGACTGAAAACTGACTTTTTTTTCCTCACATTTAAGGTATAGCACACAGCTGCTTCTTGCACATGGAAGTTGTGGGTCCAGTTACCAAGCCTATTGTCTGATTTCATTGCAGACCTAAAAACAAACTCAAATTGACAGCAAATGTAGCACTCCAAGGGTCTATGTCCAGCCTGATATCCTGCCTGTGAGCCTAGGAGAGCATGAAAGAAGCAGATTATCACTTGGCAAGCAAGTTTACCACAGATTTATTTTTATTAATATTTATAATGATAATAATATTTGTATTAAACAAATAGCTGTGCTTACAGTGCTGTTTCATCCTTGATGAGTTTTTTTTTTTAACCCAGATTTATCTGGGCTGCTTTTTATTTTTTTTCCCCTTTTTTTAATCCCCAGCAGTATCATCCTTAATATCTACACTACCTATTTGCAAAGAGTTCAGCAGTTTACTTTGAGGTGTTGCAGAAGAAATTTTTCCCATTTTTCTGTGCAATGGTGCTACAAATCTCATCTTACAACAACATCTCCAAACCATCTCTTTGGAGAGGAAGCATCCATTTCTACATACCCTTTCCACACCAGTCATGTATTTCCACACCTGCTACTGGCTTTTTTTTTGGTCAGCTGAAGCATAAGCTGGTTTATCCCTGTAAGAGATGCCATGCCAGACCTTTGAACATTTTACTTCCTTGTGATTCATCCAAATTCTTTCAAATTCTTACCCAGAATTAAAGCAATAATAACTAACTATGATGATAGCAATTTCTATAGATATATTAGGCCCAAAATAAACTCATCAGGAATGAAACTTAACAAGATAAAGGACAGTTTTTCCTCAGCTCTCTTATAAACCAGATTGTGGTGGCTGGATGATGTTTTTGAGCTTGTTAACATTGCAATTTTTCTCCTCAGGGGCTGGGCTTTAATTCCCCACTATAAACAGACTTTGCTTAAAATATTCATTCTCGGTGTCTTCTGAAGGATGTATTTCATCATATGACAATAATAATTGACAATATTAAGGTTAATACTCCTTCTGGCAACCCAAATTTAAGTTTTGAGGGCAGCTCTGAGGCTTGACACTGGAAAACCTCCCTGGTCTGATAAACAATTTGTCTTCTCTGCAGGGTGAAGGGTGGTTAGGCAGTGTTGATCTGCAGGAAGCAGCACAGAGAATGGATCTCTCCAGGAGGGAGCTGGGTGCTGTCCCTTCCCGAAAAATCTGGCCTTGGACCAGGTCTTAACACCCTCCCTGTGTTGAGGGAACTTAATTCAGAGTGGCAGCCCTAAAATGCTTTATCTCCACCTAAAAACCTATGGCAAGCAGCAGCAACCCAGCTGCATTTCACTCTGGGCAGATTGAAAAGTCTGCAAATTTGCGGATTGAAAAACCAACGTGCCTGGAGGACGATGTAGGGAATTCTGAGATCTGTCATTTTTTTCCCATTTCAGGCACTTCATCTCTCCTGACTGTCAGGAGAGGATGGTGGTGGTGGGGGCATGGATCTGCACAGGCACGTTCACGTTTGGCTCCTTCTGTGTGGCAGCTGGGGCTCCTGAGCCAGCAGACAGTCCCAAAGGTACAGACAGACACCATCCATCTGACACGGTGACAGATGGAAAGGAAAGCTCCAAAAAGTGCTGCACTTTGAGGCTTGGCTTTCCTGGGTCTGTGAAACTATATGCTTTTCACCAGGTCTCTGTTTACATTGCTGAGGTTTTGCTCTGCTCTGGCCTGCTGCTCCAGACAGAAGGTGTCATCACGCCCTTACAGCTGTTGCATCTGTCATAATGCAACAAAAAGTATTTTATCCTCCTTCCCTTCCTTTTTTTTTTTCTTTTTGATTTATTTTTTTTAAGTACAGCGAAAAAAGGGAAAAAAATAAACAAATAAATAAAAATTGTTACAATCCATTTGGTGTTTCTGAGGCAGGATTATTTGGTTTCTGCTTTTCTGAGAATGGCCTCTCTCCTCCACTCAAGGAAGGTGTTCTGTTCAAGTGGGAACCTAGATTTACCATAGATAGGTTTGGAAGTTCCTGTAAGTATAAAGATATATATTTATATATACACACACACACACATATAAATACACATACACACTATAAAGGATTCATAAGCCAAATAGATGTGCCTTTCTTACCTTTCTTGCTTCAAAATTTCTGACCAGCTAACAGGAAAAAGAAATAATTACAATTTGATTTTCTGTGAGGAGAAGAAGCTTGCTGATAATGGGGTGCTATAAGCACTAAGAATGTTTGTTTAAGACTGAATAGAAATATTTTCCTACAGACCAAATTCCCCTGGAGTAAGCTCAGTCCCGGAGGGGTTTTTTTCAAAGTGAGTTCAGCATCCTGGAATTGGGTGGTGAGGAAAACAGAAGGGAGGAGAGAAAGAGAAAGTGAAAAGGAACTTAATTAAACAATTATTCCAATGAGGCCAGCATGGTAATGAGCTCCAGATGTTTGGGATTCCACGGACAGTCTCTGAGCTGGAGAAGGAATGGTGGTTTTATATACATTTGTTTACTTCTCCTGAGACTGACTATGGCTTTCTCTAAAAGCCAGTGAAGAACAGGCCCACCCTAAAACACCTCTGGGACTTCACTCCAAATTTTGCTCTGACTTTGTAGCCCATGAAGGCAGTGGCAATAATTCAGGTATATTATGGCATAATTGAAAACACAGCCTGGCCTTTTCTCTGCAAGTAGTTTGTTCACAATGAAACAACAAATGAGCACCTGAGCCTATACTGACAGCTACCCTGGGCCAGATTCTGGTCTTGGAATCTCTGCTGAGCAGGTGCAAATCCAAAGCAGAACAAGAAGGTGTGGAAAATTACAGCAGAGTTGGCTGACTAATGGATTGACTCAAGGTGGACCACCATAAGAATAAGAATTTCAGCTGACAATTTTAAAATTGCCCACTTTATAAAGAGGTCCTGCAGCCTCTCTGTCAGATATACAAGGTGGAGTCCCTTTAGAATTCTGCTTTCAATCCTGCTACTCCAGAGGGATGAAAAATCCCAGGAGATATTCATGGTTTATATAAACTGATCAAGGTGATTCTCAGTGGCGTATTTCTCTCTTGAAAGACACCACTTTGTTAACAGCAAAATATTTTGCATTGTTTTAACTTGAGAAATAAATCTGATATTGTAATTTTTTTTTGTGTGTGGGTTTTTTGTAGTTTATTTTGTTTGGGTTTTTTTTTTTTTTTTTTTTTTTTTTTTTTTTTTTTTTTTTTTTTTGGGGAGTTGTTGTTTTANTTTTTTTTGGGTTTGTTTTTTTTTTTTTGTTTTTTTTTTTTTTTTTTTTTTTTTTTTTTTTTTTTTTTTTTTTTGTGGGAATGTGTTCTATCATTGCTTTGACCTGCAACCAGCTCTCCTGAACACAACACCAAGAGTGGAATTTTCTTTGAGGCACATCCACTGATCTCTGCTGCCTTCTTTGGAGAGCATTTCCTTCCAGTCTGTTTGCAGAGGTTGGCACCAAAGCTCCTCAAATGGCCCGAGCTGTGCCCAGCCTCACACAGAACGGTCAGTAAATCCCTGCCACCTGATTTCCCAGATGATGAATATGGAGCCTCCCTGAGCTCCACAACTCTAGAATGTTCTGTTGCTCTTTCCCCCTTCCCAGGTTCAGTTCCAGCTTCACCTTGGCCCTCCTGAGCCCAACCCTCCACACCCTCTTAGAGAATTTCACTGTCTATACAGCTGAACTTCTCAGTTTCTCTTCCAAGTTTTTCAGTGCTGAACAAGTCAATGGGCGCAATAAATGTAAAACGTAAATTTTTTTCTCTTCTTGCTTTCAGATTGTTGTGTTTGTTTTTCAGGAGGTGATGACTTTCTCAGGTGGATAAAGGAGAAACAAAAACCAAGCTTAGAACAATGCATTTTTTTTCTCATTTTTGGATTAACCTTTGCAAAACTTTTGGTGGAATAATGCAGGTAGGTGGTTCTACTTCTAAACCTTTCAGATCTGAGAAGGCTTGCATGGGCTTATCATTGACCACAGGCTTCCCAGGCTTATATCAATGCTGTAAAGAATCTCTCAAGAGCAAGCTGGAATCCCACTGAGTCACTTTCTGGAAATGGCTTTTCCTTACAGAAATCCTCTCAGCAAGTTTGAAGACCAGCAGAGTCTTCAGGACAACAGGATATGTCTGGCTTTGGCTATGGGATGACCAGAGTGCTTGCTTTGATGGTGTCAGGATTTTAATTGCTGTGTCTGGAAAGTGGTGCTTGGAGCTTGGAGGCAGCAGATAGCAGGAAAGCCTTGAAGGCTACACAAAGCTCTGCCAAGGTCTTCAAATTAGTCCTGCCAGAAGGCATCTTCACACCTCATGCCCTGTTTCCTGCAGCAGGGATCTGGGAGGTGGCAATGGGAAAAGACAGAAATCAGAGGGGACAGGACTCCTACAAAAAAAACCCAAGTTTTTTCTCAACTTTCTCATCTATCTAGCCTTCCTCTTCTCCCTCATCCCTTCTACATTTCCATCACATCTCAAATCCTCAGCTTCTCTGAGCTGTCAGGCCTGCAGATCAGCCTTCCCATTAACCCCTTTGCTTCCAGAGCCAAGGCTTGCCTCTCCTGGCATCCTGTGTCAGCTCTGCGTGCTCACAGAGATGCACGCTGGTGTGGCACCTTGCCCAGGGTAATTAGTGCTGAGTCTCAGGGCTAATTGGGTTGGGCAGGAAGGTGGATGACTTCTATTACCCTGCCCTCCTTGCCATGCTCTGCTACAGATCCTCCCTCCCTCCTGAGGCTCTTAGGAAAACTCACCTGGCATCCACAAAGAAACCAGCTTAGGCACCAATTGCCTGTAAGTGTTATATCTTGTGAGCAGAGCAAACACTTGTGAAAGATTTAAACACTAGAAAATGAGAGGATAAGCAGTGGGTACCTTTAATTTTTTAATTTTTTTTTTTTTTAGCTTGGCCTCAGAAACTTTTCAGAGTAAAAAGCTGGAAAGGAAAGACAAGGCAGCTGTGGCGTGGATGCCACAGAAGGGCAGAGAGCATCCTGCCCAATTTTAGCACAGCTCCAGGAATTTTGCTGCCAGGGGTTTTATAACAGGTTTTGAGGACTGGGAGGTGTTACAGGTGAGATGCTTTCATGGAAGTGGTGAGAGAATTTGAAGGGGAGTAGATAGACCCTAAAATGATCCCAAAGCAGCAGGTAGGAGGCGAAGATTAGTTCAGCATTTTTCTTAAGATCCTCTAAGTTCAGAATGTTTTTCCTTGAGGGGGAAAGCAGAAGGCTTTCCCTTGTTTTGGCTGTGTTGCTCAAGGCTAGGCCTGGTCTAACTCCTCTTGAAGTCAGTGGCCAGAATCCCATTTACGTCAGCAGGACTTGGGTTTCAGCCATAATTACTGGAAAGACCCGCAGTCTAAATGGAGAAATGTCTGCAGCCATACTTAGCTCCATTCCAGGTTAAAAATAAAAATAAAAAGCGTATTTCCAAGTTTACATCCCCAGCACTGTAAATAGATGCCTCTTTCCCCCATCACAGATGCAGCACTGTTCAGTTTGACCGTGGCTATCTTAAACAGCCAAATGGCTTCAGCTTACCCCCAGGGCATAGAAATAAACATGAATACTTTACAAAAATAAAATAAAAGTTGGGAAGGAAAAAAAAAAAAAGGAAATAAAGAAAAAAAAGAAAAAGAAACTCTGGTAACAAGTCCTCTTGCTACCCTAACAGTAAGTTTATTGGAGAATTTCAGGAGTCCTGGGCTTTAGAAAAAAAACAGATGAAAGAAAAAAATCCCCAAAACCCAACCAAACCAAAAACCCCCTCAAACATCATTTGTCTGGGAAAGATTAATTTTATTTCATATTGGTTTTTTTGAGAGTGAGCAGCTCAGAGAGTAGGTGCTTGAGTTCTGGACACCTCCAGATGCAATATCTAAGAAGGAAGGGGCTGCAGCCCCCAGTCCCAAACTTTTTCTGACCATTTTGTGATGCTAAAAATGTCCAAAGCCAGGAAGTCAGGACCAGCAGTGAGGATTGGTTCCTGTGCATATTCACTGCTGTCTTCACAAGTGCTGCATGCCAGGGTGCATCTCTGCAGCTGGGTCATGTCTCAAGCATCCCTGCACTCCTCCAGGGTGCCTCTGACACAGGCTCCTTCACCTGCTACCTCTGAAAAGCAAGAAGTTTCCCCAATATCTCTTGAGGCTTGAAGTCTATGGGTTCAAATAAGGGACAACAACGCTACATCACTCCATACCTTGACCCAAATAAATGGACACAGGCAGGAAGGCACTGGGTTATCACACTTAGACTGCACAGTCCCACAGGGAAAGCCCTGCCCTGTAATCAGAGCCTGGAAGGATGTTTGCTGATGAAGCTGGCAGGTGCCTTCACATGGATTTTCTGGGTTGCCTGGTGTTATTTTATTATGAAAAAGCATGAATTAATGGCAAGATTGCTGCTGCTGCTTGAAGCCAGGGTCTGTTTGTTTTGGTTTGTAGCTCCATTCACTCGGCCAAATAGTTTCATCTGCTGATGCCTGCAGAGCTGTTTTGAATGTGTAACCACCAGTGTAACATCCACTGGTTATTGTGAAATATTTGAGAAAACTGCTTTTATTAAGCCATTGCTTAACGGGGAAACTGAAACGCTCTTACTAATCATCTCATGCTCCCCTGTCCGTCTGTCTGTGGGACACGTCTTCTGGGACCTCCTGTCTAGCACAAACCCATCACCAGCCCCATTGAAAGGAGTTTGAAGCTCCTTGAAGGAGTTTTTTGCTGTTGACTTTGCTGAGTTTTGGATCAGCCCCCTGAGAGCAATCCCGACATTTAAACCTGGCAGGGACACATTGGGGTTTTTCTCTCCACGCCAGTTATTTGTCCGTGTCAGACCTCAGAGGAAACAATAAAGCACACAGGGCCAAATTCCCCCTTGCTCCACAACCCAGGATAGACCTTTTCAGCCTGGCATGAAGTGGAGGCAAACACAGAGCAGCAGGAGAGCAGCTTTCATGCTGGTGGTGGTGGTGGTTCTGATAGAATGGGGACTGCCACGTTGAGGAAATATGAATTATAGAAGAGAAACTTGCTGCTGCCAATGCTTATTTCTGTTTGGTGTCTGCTCCCTTTTCCAGGCTTGCTTGGCTGGATCAGACAGAAGGACGCAGCAATCTTCCAGATCTGGAGGTTTAACAGATCTAGAAATCTCCAGACCGACTCTGGTACTAACATCTATGCACTTGTAAAAATCCTTTTGGAAGCCTTTTATCCTTTCAGTCTCTGCTGCACTGCGTGGCCATGGATTCCACATTTCCTGCCTTACAGGAGATAGTTGAAAGCACACTTCATTTTCTGTTTCACTCTGTGTTTTAAAATTGCTGCCTTATACACATTTTGGGCTGCCTGGAATCACTCTGTATCCCACAGCTCCTCCACCGTGCTACAGATGAAATCCCTACCCTCTCAGCTTCATTACATCATTCATTATTTTATATGTGTCTATCACTTGTACCCTAATTTTATCCTTTTCCAAGCTGTCCCACTCTACTTAGACTCTACATGTATTTCAGGCTCTTAACTGTCCTTTGGGTTAGCACTTTGAATAAGTTTCCACTTTCACAAAGTAAAACTTGCATTAATTTTTCCTCTGTAGGATGTCAGAGGGCTTAACAAACTCGGAAAATTCATAATACGTCTGATAAAACAATCCTTTTTATTAGTGTGGATCCTGAGAAACTGCTGTTACAATTGTATATGTACTGTTACTGACCCAGTGAGTGCTGGAATAGTGATTTGGAAATCTTCTGTCTGAGAAAAACCGAGGAAATTCTCTTATTCTTGCTTTGGTCTTTATTTTAGGAAGCAATCAGACTGCTCCCAGCTGGGTGGATCTTTGTTTCCAACTTCCTTCTAGTGCTGTGCTATTTTAGTTATAAAATATGTCCTGATAAAAGTTTAATACCCATAAACTGTAGCTAGCTTAGGAAAATCGCAGTCACAGCAGCATTTGGATGTATGTGCTTTGACCTACTGGGACCAGGTTAATTTGAGAGAAACACCCAAAGTGCAGCTAGTTAGGGATGCTTTTTGTGCAGGATGACGTGGGACAGACCTGACTGAGGTTGGTAACCATGAAAAACTTGTGCAATCTGTTAGTAGCCACCTCAAACTTTACCTAACTCTTTGCCATAGCAAGAAACAAACCCTTGTACTCCTCCCCAGAATTGTACAAGGTCAATGACTTGCAAACTGAAGGGCATCATTTAAAACACTTCCCCCTCTCTCTTCTGTGGAACCTAAAGGGGTTAAGCAGACAGCTGATTCCGTGAGCTGTTTGGTAATTGCACACTGCATTTGTGTCAAAAGAGCTCAACTTTTCTTAAAGCCCCCAAAGAGGCACCCACATTTCCTAATTTTTAAAAATTATTCTTTGTGCTGCTCAGTTTGATTTTGAAATCCTGGCTGCAGCCCAGCTGGAACGTGTGGCTACCCGTTCCTTTGAAATCCCAACCCCTGCCTCCCTAGGACACCCCAAAAGTCTTGGAGTTCAATGTGATAGCAGCAGATCCATCAAAAACTGTGGGACTCTATTATCAGAGAGAGTGATTATGAAAAAAAAAGGCCAGGGAAGAAATAGAAGTTCACATTTTCCCTGTAAGCCCCATGCAGGGCTCTTTCTTTTCTTTCTTTCTTTCTTTCTTTCTTTCTTTCTTTCTTTCTTTCTTTCTTTCTTTCTTTCTTTCTTTCTTTCTTTCTTTCTTTCTTTTCTCTTCTCTTCTCTTCTCTTCTCTTCTCTTCTCTTCTCTTCTCTTCTCTTCTCTTCTCTTCTCTTCTCTTCTCTTCTCTTCTTCTCTCTTCTCTCTTCTCTTCTCCTCTTTTTCTTCTTTGGTACCCACACACCTCATTTATCCAAACACCTCTGTTTACACAACCACAAGATTTTTTTTTTCCAATAGCTTTTGGCCCGTTTCTCTTTCCTCATCTGACACCATCGTTCCAGGGAAGTTACTTGGAAGGGATATATCTGAGGCTGACACAAGAGTCATGGTGACTCAGTATATTGAAAGGTCAGTGTCATTAGAGCAGTTCTGTTTTCACTTAGTCGAGTATTACAGCACCTTCTGCAAACACAGTCTAGCTAAAGAATTGCATGTATGAGGAACAACAACAACAACAAAAAAGTACTAAAATGTGAATTTAATATGTATACTCTGATATCCCAGTACATGAATCTCATATCCTGGAGGGGCACACCCAGGGGTGCTGAGGGAGCTGGCCGATGTAAATGTGAGATCACTCGTAGTTATCTTCAAAAGGTCTTGGAAACTGGGCTAGGTTCATGGAGACTAGAAGAAAGAAATCATCCCTCTTGTTTGCAAGAGGGGTAAGAAGGAGGATCTGGAGAAATACAAGCTGATCAGGCAACAATCTTGGAAGACTGTCCCAAACTCATTTAGGAGAAAAGGTTGGTTGAGAGCAGTTACTATCAATATATGGATTTACAAAAGTGAAACGATGCCTGAAGATTGCCTTGCAGGATGAGATGGGTGGCTTGATGGAAGCAGGGAAAGCAGTGATGTCTATCTTGACTTTAGCAAGACTTTCAGCACTGTTTCATCATTGACACTCAACACTCAGCTCCACAAATCTCTACTAGACTCTGAAGACCTTCAGGTGGAAGTTGAGAAGTGCTGTGACAATAGTGTGGATAAAGCTGAAATCAGCAGTCTCCATTAGGGAACCTTGCATCTACATTGTTACAAATCCGCCAGATTCTGCTGTCCCTTTATTTCTTTTGGGCACCAGTTTCTCATCAGTTGTAAATCAGAAAAAAAAAATCCATAAAAAATTGTGGTAACCTAAAATCACAAACATCATTATTACAAAGAAGCAACTACATCTAAACATCGATTTTTTTTCTCAGGCTTTTTAATCCTTTCTCTCTCAATTTGCTCTGCCTACTTCTGTGCCACAGCTTCATGCATCCTCTCAGAGCAGAATTCAAATACTAGAAATTAAAAAAGTCACAAAGACTTCATAGTGGTATCGTGCTGCAGGAAATCCTCTCAGTTTTACTATTAATGGATGTATACTGACTTCCGTTGTTTTTTCAACAAAAACCAGCCCCACTGAGAATAATTCAATATAGACTTGCTAGTAAAAGTCTAGAGGAAAGATAAGATGAGAAAAACAAGAGGGATTATAAATGTTTTCAAAAGGCAACAAAGAGAACTGGGCACAGAACGCCAGTGAAAATTTGTCCTTTTCCCCTGTGTTTTTAGTTGTTGGGCAAAATATTTTAGAAGAATGACTAAGAGAACAACCAAAACCAGCACAACAGAACAAACCTAACTCTGCAGACATCAAATGATAGCAGTAATCTACCACTGATTGCATCGAATTCACATTACTCAGACAGGATGTAGGCAGGAGAAACGTCTTGGTTTTAACCATCCAAGGACACTGTTTTCCTTCGTTCATCCATTGTCTTCAGCTTCCTCACTGCTTTTTGGGAGACCAGGGAGGGGTAGCACATGTCCCCCAGCACAGCAAAGGGCTGCAACACCAATCTTGATGTACAACACATTAACACATAGACACGACCAGACAGGAAGTTCTGGGGTGACACAAGTAAAGCAAAATTACTTTCCATTACAAATCACTTTTCATAATATCCCAACTCCCAAATGGATGAGTGGGGTATGATTTCAGATTTCCTGAACCACTTCTACCCAGAATGGCATTCAGCACCTCAGAGGCTGGGATGAGCTGGACTCTGATGAGCTGAGTGTTGGCAGGGCCCATCATGTGGGATGGGAAATTGCATCCTGGATCCTGGAAGGGGAGAAGTGAACTGACCTCAGCAATTCAGGATGATGCCCAGAAAAGTGAGGGGCTGTTCCTACCCTGCTGGGTCACAACCTTGGTGCTGGAGTAGAGCCTGTGAGTGCTAAACCTGCAGAGGGAATGGGGTTTTGGTGTGTGCTGAGGTGCGGTACAGCTTGGATTAAGGTTTCAAAGCAGTTTCTGCTGGACTTGAAACAAGAGCCAGAGGATTTAAATGAGCAGAAGATGTGGTAGCACATATTCTGTGTGCCCCAGACCCTCTGGGCAAACTCCCAGTGTGCTGTGCTTGAAGGAGCTCTGTGCCCTGCTCCCTGACTCACTCTCCACTAACTCATCTTATAACTTGTTGTCTTTCCCACTAAATGTGTAGAGTGATGTGAAAACACACTCATACCTCCACAGGAGTGTCAGGAAGGTCATCCCCCTTCCCGCGCTAGAGACACATGATGGAAACTGCCCGTGTGTAAACCCACAGGGATTCCTTCCCTCAGCGTGGAAACAGCATCTGCTTTGGCAGCCCGGACACCAGTGACCAAATCAGCCCCCTCACAACACAGGGCTCTGCAGAGTTTCTGCTAATCCTTCCCAGAGCTTCTCTCTGGGAGCCTGTGCAATTCCGTGCACAGTTTAAATTGGCACCGCTGCCAAAGGACGCCATTCCAGCTGTTTATGTGCTTACATGGCTAGCCAAAACACGGAGTTGTTTCTTCTGAAAACAAAACCTTTGTGTCATTGTTTTTTGCTGGCTTGGCTGGTGGCCAGTGTGGGGCAACCTGGGGTGGGAGCAAGTGGGTGAGGGCACAAGGAGGGCCTGCTGCTTTCAGGAACAATGCTGGCTCCATCCTCAGTGAACCACAGCCTGGTGTTTTGTTCTGATTGCTGTAACTGCTGCATTTTTTTTCTTCTTCTTCTTCTCTTGTGTATCGTGTTACTCGTGCATGCACTTTATTCTTGTTTTATGTTCAATCTGTGAAAGGAATTTTTAGGCAGAAAAACTGCCATGAGTGTATCTCTCTGGCGGTGCCTTTCTCTCTCAAGCCAGTGTAAATGAAATTCATTTCTAGGGTAAACCTCCTTTCCTCAAGTGTGTTGTAGAGCTCTCTAAGAAATGCCAACTCCCATCTCCTTGGCACGAGCTCCTGATTGCTGCTCTCAGAGTAAGGCAGTCCTGTTTTTCCAGGGAGCATGCAGCGAGAGTTACTACGCAAGAACTGCAACAGCAAGGTTTGGGATCTGCCTGTATCTAATATTAAAATGTGGATATTTATCCTAGAGATTAAAAATATATCATTGTTGCTGCTCTGCCTCTGAGGGAAGGGAAAAGAAACCAACAGCAATGAAATCACAAAATCATCTATGGTTTGGCAAGTGTTGCTCTTAGAGGTTTGATCAGCTGTGATGTTTATCCACCTCCCTGCTTTCAAACTAGGGAAGCAAAAAATGAAAGAAAGAAAAATGTTCTTTCTCCTTCTTCTCCTTCTCCTTCTCCTTCTCCTTCTCCTTCTCCTTCTCCTTCTCCTTCTCCTCTCTTCTTCTTCTTCTTCTTCTTCTTCTTCTTCTTCCTCTTCTTTTCTTAATAAAACACAGATTATACCATGCTGGCTTTAAAATGTCCGTCTCTATTCTGGCTCTTCTGCAAAAACCATATCTTTGCACATGAAAGGATGGCTTTTGGTCTTGTAATGATTTAGTTTCACAGGTAAGTGTGACCTGGCACAACACAGTGCAGATTGCAATCCTGACATGCTTTTTTTGGTTACTTGGTCTCCTCTTAAAAAAATACAGCTCACTTCACCTCTGACTTGTTTATCAGAGAGAGACTGGAACAATAGCCCAATTTGCATTTTCCTCTCTCTTGTGCCATGGTGCCATGGGATTCCTCTCTGAATTCTGCCCTTGCAGTCACAGTCTTCTCCAGTCTGTGACACTACAGGCAAAAAATTTCCCACCTTTGCTTCCTGTTCAAACATGGGATGAATGTGTTAAATTGGAAAATACTCATTTGTTGTACCAGAAGTAAAGGGGCTCAGCCTGGAGAAAAGGAGGCTCAGGGGGGACCTTCTGGCTCTGCACAACTCCCTGAAAGCACGGGGCACTGAGGTTGGGGTTGGTCTCTTTGAGGTAACAAGTAACAGAATGAGAGGAAGCAGCCTCAAGTTGCACCAGGGTAGATTTAGAGTAGATATTAGGGCAAATGGCTTTATTGAAAGGGTGGCCAGACATTACAACAGGCTGCCCAGGGGAGTGGTGGAGTCACCATTCTTGGAAGCATTCAGAAAATATGTGGACATGGCACCTGGGGACATGGTTTAACAATGAGCATGGCAGCAGTGGGTCAGTGGACTCAGTGATCTTAGAGGGCTTTTCCAACATTAACTATTGTTGTGATTGTGTGACTCACAAGTAGCTGCCTTCTCTGAGGCCAAAGGGGTGAGCTGTGACCTCAGGGACACCACATTTGGCATTTCTTGCCAAGTTTGGCTCTAGACAGATGCACTTGAGGTGACTCGCACAGTACAGACTAGGGATTTTTACACAACTGCCTTAGATGTTCTTATCACCACTTACTTATGGAAGAGGCACCCTCATACTGATGAGCAGGGAATAGACTCAGTCACCTCAAGCTAGATCTCTGTGTTTTGCCTCTTTTTATTTTTTTTCTTTTTTTTCAAAGAAAAAAAGACCAACCAAGAAGTCCCTCTGTCGTGAACAAGAGACAAGGAGCAGACAGTAAATCCAGGTTGCTCTTTGCTTGCAAATAACCAAAGAACAGAAGATTCTCAGGGGCTCTGGGCTCATGGCACAAACCTTTGCCAGGGGCATTGGTGTGAGCATGGTGGATTGTGAAGCCCTCATAAACAGAAAATGTTAACCAGTGATTAGCACATTCCTCATCCCTGTTTATCTGAACAAGACTTTTCTGTGTAGGAAAGCGCTGCAGTCATCATTAAACCTGTTTTGTTTGGGTTTCCTTATTCCAAACAGGTTCCAGGATGGGACTGATGCCCAACAGTGCTTCTTCTGCAGACTGCCCCATCCAGAACTTACAGCTCAGGCCTGCAGCACAGCAAGGACAGGCTGTGGCTGGGAGTAAAGACAGCAAGAACCTCTGAACAGATGAGCAGTGGAAAGCTGAGGCAGCTGTAATATCCTGTTTCATCAGGGAAATAAGGCAAGAATGCAGGAGGACAATCTGGCCCTGTGGCTGCTTCCATGTTGACTTCATATATGTTTAGCCCTGAGTTTTCCTGACCTCTGAGCTGAAGTTCTCAGCTTGTGCCCAGATGGGTTGATGACAAGCAAACATGGGACACTGTGGTCCTGTTCTTGTCAACAGAATTTCTAAAGCTAATTCTGTTCTTACTCCATGCAGTGGTTGGACTCCCTCTGCTCCATTCTCTCCTTAAGGGGAATTATGCCTGAAACTGCATTGCATAATTGCAGGAGGAAGGCAAGTTCAGGAGAATGAGGGCATGTAGGATCTTGTATAGTAATTACATCTAGCAGATCAAAAATACTGCTGTAACATAAACCTCTTTTGCAAGAGATAAATATTATTATTTTTGTTATTAATAATTTAGACAGTGCAGTTACAGTTTAATACCATAACAACTTCCTTTGATGGAAGCTTTTATCCAGGGATCTCAAAGGTTTTGCGGTAATGCCACTGGTGTTGCTGAACTACAGGGACAAATGTAGAAATTGAGGAACAGGAAGGTTCTTAGTTTATACTGTCAGGTGGAGAATGAGAGCCTGTGGTAGGCAGAGAGCCCACACCTCTTTTGCCTCTGAGCTCTCTGCCTTTAGCCACAGAGAGCAGAAACCCTGGCCACTATAAGTCAGAGGAAAGGTTTCATCCCACACTCCTCAGCATGTCTGAGATTTCAGATGTGGGGTGGCTGGATCATGCTCCTTTCCTACTCAGGAGGTTATAAAGGGTTTCTGTTCCATTCATGTGCCTTGAGAGGTGCAGCCACAGGTAAAGGTGTGCAGAAAATAAAACATTAACCTGAGTCTCATCTATAGGCAAGTTTCTTATTCATTGTGCTGCTATTGGTGCTCATTAAAAAAATGAGCCATGATAAATCTGTGAAGGAAAAAAGACATTTCTTCTCCCAGGGAAATCCAATCCCTTCCATTTACTCATGGTGCTGAAGTCTCCTTCATCATTAATTGGTTTACTTGAATAGCCAGTGTGTTTGATAAACAGCTCTGTGACAATGTGGTCATTCTCTGCATGGAAGAGATCAGGAAGGGAGTCAGCAAACTGTCCAAGCTTCTGATCCAATGGGTCAGATTTTGCTCCTAAAACCACTAAATGTTTGAGTTTCAAATCAAAGCTGGGGTCACTGGCAGGCCAGTTGAAATCAAGTTGCTAATGCAACATCCTTTTATTCAGGGCGTTGTAATTTCAATTCCCTGTTCCTTTATGCTCCACAGCCACCTTCCAGATGGAGTGTGAAACCCATCAAAAGCCAGAGGAGGGGTGAATGCTTCTGAAGGTGCTCTACCCTCCTGGTTTGTTTCTACCTCCTGCTCTTCACAAGTTGCCTCTCCACAAGACAAATCAAAAGGAATTTCATCTTGCAACAGCTATTTTTCAAGTGACTTCATGAAAAGTGACTGCAGTGCCAAAAGAAGATATTCTGATGATTGCTATCAGAGATATTGAGTAAACCATCCTGTTTTGTTACTCTTTCTCTCTCTTTGCCCTCAGTCCCTATCTCAGTCAGCAAAGCAGCTGCCTTCCAGAAAATCTTTGGGCTAACATGGGCAAAGTCATAGCCTGGACTGAACCCTCTGGGGCTGTCTGAAGTGACAGGGGATACTCCACTTGATCAGACATCAATGCTCTGAGGTCACTTGTTAGAACATCCCCAAAATATTAAATTGATGATGGCTTTCTCAGTGGTTGAGGTTGAAACTCATGCTGGCTTTTCTTGCAGCACCAAGAATAGACATGAATTTAACCTTTGTCATCCACAGTCCTTGACCAGCAACTGTCATTTGCAGCCCCTAGAAGATGTAAAAAAAAAAAAGAAAAAAAAAAAAAAAAAGAGGAGTACCTTGGGGAATCCATATTTATTTTTATGGAGAGAATGGAGGAACATGACTAGAAAATAATAGCAAAAATCCAGCAATGAGACCTGGCAATGTGAGAGGGATGTGAGTGTGAACCCAGTTACTAAAAAACTGCATTCATCCTTCCCTCCAAACAGCTGAGCCAGCAGAAGAACCAAATAGGAGGAGGCAGAGGTTGAAGGTTAAGCAATCTCCCCATCAGCTTATCCCCATCAGCTGGATAAGTTGATTGTACTGGAAGTGGAAAAAAGACACCTGGTGCTCTGCATCTCACAGTGGCCAGTGGTGGATGCACAAGGGAGAATACACCCTGAATGCACCCCATCCACTGCCTGTTTGCAGCTCAGAAGCTTCACCGCCCAATTTGGTTCCCCATGTGTTTCTTCTTCCTCCAGGAACTTGTCCAAATGGCTGTGAGCATCCTCTGGTAGAAAAGGGAAGTGATTCCTGGCAGGTAGGAGGTGGTAGTGATGTTATTATTATTATTATTATTATTATTAAAGGGAGGTAACCTGCCAAGTTCTCATCCTTCAGAGCTGGGATGGAGGGCAAAGAGATAAACGTGTAAATTACAGCAGAGTGTCAAGCTGCTCTCACCATTGACTCCCCTTCCTTCCATTACTCCCCTTTGGAAAAAAAAAAAAAAACAAAAAACAAAAAAAGAAAGAAAGAAGGGTGGACAAAGAAAATAATCTGAGACTTATTGTTCTGGGTGCTGACTAGAAATCAGAGGACAGTTTATTTGCATCTGGCAGAACATGAAGATGATTATTTTCAGGCTTATTTGAAGTTCAGAGCAACTGATCAGAGCAGTCTGATGAGAGACTTCAGCAACCCCAGTGCTTTACTGCTTCTTTGTGTCCTGGAATGGCTTGCAGCATTCTAAATATTTATTTACTGTGTTTATAATATTTATATATTTTACAGGCATTCACTGTTTTGTTCTGAAACTATTCATTATTGTCTCTTTTGAATGCTGACCAGAAGTAATAAACAGCAAGTTATCAAATTTTATGTGCACTTGCCACAAGTTTTAGCTCTGCAAATCCTTTCCCAAATGTTCAGGAGATGTGAATTTCCAGCCTCGGGATAAGGGTGTCTGTTAACTTCAGAAATAAATGTGGTGCTGCATATCATGGACCCAGCATTACATTTCCCAGTGTCACAGGGAGACTTCAGCCACTTTTGAACCAGACTTTGAATTTTCACACCCTCCCACGCTGTTTGACACGTCAGCTTTGTCCTCGGAGAATGAATTTCCAGAGAGCAACAAACAAGAGAATAAAACCAGGCAGTAATTTGTTCATGTCCCTACATTTGCTGCAACAAGTTTCTGCTTTGAAACTGCCCCCAGGGCCCGTGCTGTTCCAGTTACTGCCATCACACCAGGCTTGCACAGCCTGGGTTTCACTACAGCAGGCAGGTGCAGAGACACAGAGCACCACTGTGCTCTCAGTGCAATGGAGAGTTAGTCCGGGAGTTAAAAAAAAAAAAAAAAAAAAAAAATCAAAACACAACAACAACATCAAGCCCCACCAAAATAAACGAACAAACAAACAAACAAACAAACAAAAAAAGAACCCCAAAAAACCAAAAAAAAAAACCCAAAAAAAAACCAACAAAAAAAAAAAAAAACAAGCCCACAACTCCCACAAACAGACAAAAAAACAAAACCAAAAAACTCCCCCCAAAAAACTCAAAACCAACCGCACCCAAAAATCCCACAAAAACATGCACCCCCCAAAAAAACTCTCAAAAACACAATCAAACAAAAAAAACCTCCAAAACCCCAGAACAAAACAAAAAAACAAAAAACCCACAGAAACAAAAAAAAGCAAAAAACCAAATTTTAAAAACCCAAGAAAAAATCAACTCCCCCCAAAATAATTTTAAACCCTCCTAAACCCCCCCCCCCAAAAAAAAAAAAAACCCAAAACCCCCAAAAATTAATTTTAAAACCCCATGGGCAAACAAACAAACAAAACAAAACCCCAAAACTCAAAAAAAATCCCAAAAAACCAAAATATCCCAAAACCTCCACCACCACCACCAACAAAAAACCAAAAACCAAATCCAACCAAAAAAAATCACCAACACCCTAGAACCAAAACCCAGCCAAAAAACACTGACAATGAGAAGGAATTCCTATGATTCCTTTGAGGCAAATTGTGCTCATCACGACTGAGGCACGGACCTATTGATTCCTGCTCACTGTGTTCCTCAGCTAATGGCTTCATCCAGCCACTTTCTGCATTTCACTGAGATCTCTTTTACACTAGGGTGAAGGGGCTTTCAGGTTCTTGCAGGGCCATCTTACTGCAGTAAGGCAAAAATAAAAGGAATGTACATTTTTATTTCCTTTGGGGGGTGGAAGGGAGGATAGGGAAGACGTGGCCTGTGGAAAGAAGGTGGTGACAGGATACATAAGATTGAGCCCCGTGAGATGGCAAAGATGAACAAGACTAATCCCTTCCCATCTCAGAATGGGGTCTGAGGAGGTTGTATATACAAACACTTCTAAAAAAATGCATAAATAAACAAGAAATCACTGCACCTGCCCACCTGCTACACAGAGGCCTTCGCAGGCCCGAACTGGGCCCTGGGACAGCTTGGGCTGTTGTTTCCAGCTTTGTACCACTGTTAATCAGTGAGCTTTCTGTAAAATGATTTTTTAAAACCGCCCAAAGCTACTAAGGAATTTTTTTTCCCCCCTTCTGGGAATACTGATAAGCATTTGCTTCCAGCTTGCAGAAAAGTCATAGCAGCGTCACTAGTCTCTTTAGGAAGATAAAAACACGGAGTGCAAGGGACTCAGTGAGTGCCAAGCATTTCCTAGAGATTTCACAAAGGAATCTATTTATTTTTTTTTTTCCTTCCAAGTGAAACACAGAGGTTAACAAAGAGCAGGAGAAACAGGACTGAAACTCAGGCTCTGGGTGCTGCCTGCCTGAACCAGGGGTGCAGGGGTTGGAGGAGGAGGAGAGGCAGAGGAAGGACAGCAGGGATGGATGAGGGGTGATTATGGTGATTTTTCTGTGGCCCCAGCTCTGTAAGGATGAGGAAGGAGCCAGGAGAGCTCTGCTGCAGCAAAACCCAGTTTTTTCTGCCGTGCCTGGGTGTGACTCTATGACCTCCATCTGCTTGGCTCCCTTGGTAGGTAGGGGCTCTCAGATTCAGGTTTTCCTGAAGAATAACGAAATATAAGAGGAGAAAAGTCTCCCAAAAGAAACATCTGGGACAAATAAATAAATAAAGGGAGATTTATGTACTCATGAGGGAAGTAGAGTTTGTTTCTAAAAGGAGGCCCTTCAAACCTTGATGATTTAACGCAGTTAATTGCATAACAATGTCAGGCAAGGTAACAGACTCTTTCCTGATTTCCACACACCTGGAAATGCCATTTTAAGGGAGAATCTTTTCCAAAACAGCTTGAACTTTCTCTCAGACATATGTCAGGGACACAGACAGAGGGCTGAAGGGCCTCTCTGTGCTCAGCAAGTCTCTGATACACACATTTTTCTCTTTAAACTTTACATCTAGTATTCTCCAAAATTTACTGTACACAGTGGGTGAATATCTCAAATTTTACATTACCTGTCTTACTGGGGCAGACTTCTCTATGTGACCACCAGTTTTGTTTTCATATGACCTCACTGTAAACTCATGTCTTGAAACATAAATGTACAAACTATATTTCTTTCTCCTCTTCTGTCTTGCCTTGTGATTATATTTTTTTTTTCTTTCCCTTTTTTTTTTTTTTTTCCCCTGTGTTTGACTGCTTTGAACTCTCTTTACTTTGGCCTTAGAGATACTTTTTTCAGTGAATCAGCTGGTGTGAGGGCACAGGACCAGGAGGTGGTACCTCTGTGGGATTGGATCCCCATGGTGGAGGGGACAACTTCTTGCTGCAGCACCAAAAGGTGACCTCAGCACGCTGGAATCTGTGGGACCAGCCACCCCAGCACAACATTTCTGTGGCTTTCCTTTTCACTGACAAAGTGCCATGTGCCGTGAAAGACACAGCTTGATTTTTCAGCTTGGCCCAGAGATGTCAAATTTTATGTCAAGGCAAGAAACATTGCTGAAGACACCAAGGCAAGGCTTGCAGCCCACCTGTGGTGGTTTGCAGTGCTACAAGTCTTCAACATTTTAAGGACAACACCTTCAGTAACCTGTTATCCCTTTTTCTTTCAACAGCTGGTGCCTCCTTGACTCCTTCTCCCTGTAGGTTTGAATTTTTCTTTTCACTTAAGTGATGTCACAGCACAGAGGTCAGTGCCACACTTTGTTTCATGCCAGTAGTTTGTGTAAAGGGAATGATCAGCTACTGAAGATGTGTGGGCCAAATGAAAGTCTCAGAAGCTCTCCAACAGAAGCAATGATCCTGTAGATTATTGCATCCCAGAGTAAAGAAGGGCTCTTCTCCATGGTGCTTTCTAATCAGTTATTTCCTATTTCTGTCTCTACTGGAGGCACCAGGGGAATGAAAGCGGCCAAATATATTGTAACAAATTGAAGCAGGGCTGTCTTGGTGCTGGCAAGAGGAACTGGACAGAAAAATTCCCATTTATGGGAGCTTGGTCTTGGCTCAAGCCCTGTTCAGCAAAGAACTGATGCATGTGTACATTCCTGTTGCTGCACTGCAATGCCAGCTGGAGGCAAGTTACAGTGCAGTGGAGCGATAGGTGCTGCACAGAGAGAGATCAGCGCTGAAATGGGCAAGCTGGACTTCCCTGGCCTTGCTTCTGCTTTGAAACTGAGGTGATGAAGACTTCACAGAGGTAGGGGACCACTGCCTCAAAATGGCTGTGAAATGTGTCATGGCATAAGGAAAGGCTTGGTGGTGCCTGGCTGTCAGGGTGCAATTCCAGTTCTCACTCCAGCAAGTCAGCATTTCCTAGTCTGCCAGAGGACTGGTCAAGTTTTAGTTCCTTGCAAATGAAGAAAGCCAGTTTTTTGGTCCCTAATACTCATCTGTATAAATAAGATTAATCACGCTGCAATCCTTGGTTAGACACATACGTATGGTTGTAGGTAAATGTGTGCATGGGATATGTCTTATTAACACACCAAAGTCTAGCAGGTTTTTATTTTTAATGGAGATGAGACTTCTGGGGTCAGATGTACTAAATATGAAATGTTGAACTCCCTGAAATGAGTTCAGGTATTAATTTTTCCTGTACCTATATAGACAGGCTCCATTTATTACAGTGAGCACAATGAAGTTGTAATATTCCCATCTCTCTGTTTGTGATCCAGCTTTTATAAACCCAGGGTAACAAGGTCAGCAGTGTATTTTCAGTACTGTAAAAGGTAGTGAAGGAATTGCAGACCTGAAGATGATAAAATGGCACAGTAAGGCACTCTGAGGCTCTCTTGTCCTTTTGAACTAATTATGACTCAGGCCCTTAATGGACCACATGGATTTCAGCCACAAATATGTTATTCTTTCATCACGTAAATTTGTGGAAAGCCATTTACTTCAGCAAGCACCACCAGTCATTTGGTGCCTGGTGAGTCAATCTAACTGAAGCCAGAGTCTCAACCTGATTGTGAGATCTCTCTTGGTAGATAATGCATGTTAATGACTGCAAAGATGAGAACCCTAATTTGTGCATTCCTACAGATGATAGACCAATTCTTTAATTCATCATCATCCCCATGATGCTGATTCTGCTATTCCAAGTCTGGAATTTACCTTTTACTACTTAAAAAAATGGTGGAGGCTCCTTTTATATATTTTTCTCTTTTTTTTTTTTTTTTTCAGTTCCATGATCTATTTTAATCTTCAAGTACTTAATAATAAAGGAAAACATGATTACTTATTTCATACATCTATTTACATTTCATAGTGTTTATTTAACTAATTTCTTTAATAGTGGCCCCAATTCCAGTTTTGCATTACTTCATTGAAATTAAAGTGGCTAAATACCCACTATACTTACATGTAAGCTGTTTCATCTTGAAAAGATGGAAGTCACCACAGATATCTCCCACTGATGCCAGAACCAGCTATAAAACTCAGTGAAATAATTAAAATTCAATAAAAAAGTTGTTATATGACTCCTTTGTGGTTTTGCTTCTGCCTTCTCTGTTTTCTTAGCACCACAGTCTGCAGGGAAGCTGGCAGGGGTGCAGCTTGTGGCCTTTATTCACAGGTAGTCCAGTGCTCATGATTTTAGTGGCAATTACAATGACTGTTAATTTGTGAAGTGGGATTTAAGAAGAGATCCCCCAGCTTGTGAATCTCTTGTGCTGATTTGTCTAAGAAAAGCATTTACAGGCTAAAGGCAATCATTAAAATATCAGGGACCAGAAAATTACTCCAAGGACTTTAGTGATCATAAGCTTTAATTTAATAGTGATAATTTAATGTGGTGATCAATAGCTTTAATTTTTTTTTTTTAATAGTGATCATAAGCTTTAATCATAAGTTTTATTTTCTCACACCAACCAAGACAAGATGCGTCACATGTAGGAGAATTCTTCATGTCAAAAATTCCATCTGAGGAAAGGAAGGAAGACATTTCCCACTGTAAATGGAGAGCCAAAAGATGGAAATCAAGCTTGCAGAGCCCCAAAGAGTGCCTTTATATGCTCTTTCAGAGGCAGTTCCCAAATTTAGTACCTTGCTCTCTACCAAAATCACTGGCTTGTGTCTCATTTTTCACTGCAATGCCTGCAAAGTGTTTTAGTACAGGAATCTCTCCACATGTTGCTAAAATGCAGATGGAATGGTGGTTTTTGCTGTCCTGCCACATGGCTATCGTCTGCTTGGATCTTTCTCTGCCAGCCATCTTTCACCTTTATGCTTTTGTGTGTTTCTCACAGTAGAAATTTTGACAGCCAAATGCTTTGTTGAAGTTATGGGTAGGTTTTCAGCAGTTATAAACTGCTCTTCAGTCAGATGTTTGGTACAATTGCCATATGGCAATTGCTGCCAGAAGAAGTACATGAGACCACATCAGCACACATTTTCCTTACTCATCTGATCCAGGAGATGCAAGTGGAAACCTCTTCTCTACAATAAAAGGGTATTTGTGAGTCTTCTCCTCCCATCAGCAAAATACTTGGTACAAGCTTAACCCAATGTTTGTGATCAGTGTAATTGCAGCTGCTTGAGAGCTGTGCTGAATCAGTTCCTTCCTTCTTCTTCCAGCCCATCTTTCCCTTTGAAATGCAAACACTATCACAGATTAAACAGCAGTAATGCAGATAGGCTTGTCAGATTTAATCAGCACAAGTCATGCAAATGCTTCTGCAGTATTTGCCCTGATCTGGAGGTAAATTGGCTCCTCTGGCTGCAGAGCAATGCTAATTTCCAGCAATCCCATGCTAGAGCTGCCCCTTTTCCACCGGGCAGCAGCTGCTCTGAGCTCCTCATGCCAGACATGATGCAGCTTAAGCAGGATGAGGGTGCAGTTTGTCACAGCAGGAGGACAGGCTCCCCAGAAGCCATGTGTAGAACCCTAACCCAGGGACAATTTGATGACCTGAATGGAGATATGGCAAAAACTCTCCTGAGCCAGGTCCCTGCACTTATTTCAGGTAATTCAATATTCTGATGAGTGGAGCTTAAATGCAAATTCCACAGCCAGTGCATATTGCTTCCAGCAGACTCATTCTTCAAGAAGGAATGGTTCAAGTGAAGGTCTGCATGAAAGGAAATTTATTAACATTTTTCAAAATTTCCCAGTCTCTCCTGTCTCTTGTGCTTTCCTGATGTTCTGATCTTAATTATAATTGTTTCATTTCTCTTTTTATTTTGTTCTTCGTGCCGTGGCTCAGAAAATCTGGGTGAAAACCAATTAATAAACTATGCCATTTGCAGGGAAAATTAGTGTTATTCTAAATTAGCAAGGTGCAAGTCTATGTCATCTTTTTAGCCACCACTGAATTTAATCATCATCCATCCAATATTCCCAGAAAACTACATATCACTTTGTACAGAAAAAAAAAAACAAAACATAATCAACCTCCCATGTTTCTCCCACACATCCAAAGTTCAGCTAATTCAACCAACTATCTTCCTGTGATCAGCCCTGAAGGACAGTGGTTGTGTGAACAGGCAATATTTCATCTTGCAAAGCACTCTTAGGGAAAACCAAGACAGCATAGCTTTAGTTAATTTAGTAGGTCCTAGTTTAATTTCACAATCACCTGCATCATTAAGCTTAATTAAGCTCATTCTTTCCTTTCTGTTTGGATGTGTTTTTTGTTGCATATACTACAAGGTAAAAATTGGAAGAAATGGGCACACACTCCAGAAGAATAAAATCGACACTAAATTCCTAATCTACTGGGCAAGTAAAATACAGTTTTAGGTTTATTAGGATGCTAGACAGGTGCAGGTCAGGAACTGCTCTAAATAAAATACTCATTACTGCCTATAAGGCTGCATAAGAAACATGTACAAGAAACAAATATCTGTCAAATTAATGTGTAGTGATTTATGCACATGATGTGGCTACATTGCTTGGCTACAATCTCTCTGGTAAAAAGCATTATACTCTGCTAATGAAGGGAGTAGGTTTACATTTATTTTAGCAGACAAACCTGGCTCAAACACCTTTTCTAGCATAATATGAAGACAAATAAGCTCCTACCTTCTTTACCTCACAGCTTTGAAAGAGAGAGGAGACCAATGGTTTCCAGGATGACAGCCAGGAGTTTTCATTTTGTAGGCTGGGCAGATAAATATGGGAATATTTCACCCTGATACCTCCAAATTAGCTGGATTTGCCCTAACTTTTATTTATGAAATTAAACTACTTTTTGCCTACTAACTCATTCAAATAATACTTTGAGGAGCCTGGCATAGCAAAACCTATAATTTAAAAATGAGGTGAAGACAATAGGACTTGAAGAAAATGGTTATTCTAGGAACATTCTTTTATGAATGGTCACCACAATCTAGGTAAGGTGGTATGAACACTGTAACAAAGAGCTTCAGACTTTTCCAAATCTGTACTGAACCCCTTACAGAAGACACATCAATGACCCAATCTGTATTTTGGGCAAAGTCATGCTGGAAGAAAATGATCCCATTTACCTGTAGCAGAAATGCTAATTTAAGGATTTGTAGAGCTTTTTCCTTTTACTTTCCATCTTGATCTGAGAAACTAAATGTTTTGACTTGATAATGAAAATGATGTTCTGTTGCAAAGCAATGTTTCTAAATGCCAAATATGTTTTATTGCATCTATTTATCTTTTTTTTTTTTTTTTTACCCCTTTCAATTAAAAATGCCTGATTTTTTTTTAGAAGTACCTGAATTTCAGTGCTTCCTTTGGGAGATTTCAGGTGTCTTTCTTTCTTTTTTTTTTTTTTTTCAGGTACCTCTCAAAGCTTTTTTTTCTGGTCTGAGACCAGTTTAGCCCCTGGGTGATGCTGCTGGGGGAAGTGTGGATGGCCACATTTCATTTCAGGGGGAGTTTCCTCGCTGGCATCCAACTGACTCAACCTGTGGTCTCAGCACACACGCTGAGCTGTGTTTTATTGTTTTGCAATAAAGGGCCACTGCTATTTCTAGAAGTCAGGGAAATCCCTCTCAAGCTAAGTAAAACATTGGTGTTGGTCCACACCCAGGATCACTCGCACATTTACCAATGGGACCACAATCCTGTGGCTTGCACTGTACAACTGGAGAAACCAGAATAAGTTCCTCTCCACTGGCTTGTCTTCTTCCTTCGTGCAGCCCTGACCTGGACCCCTTTGCTGGGTGTTTCCATCTGTGGAAAATCCCTGCCTGGGACATGGATGTGCTGAGGAGCGGCTGTGCTGTCACACTCAGCGCCTGGCAAAGAGTCAGGCATGTGCTTGCTTCTCCCTGATGAAGTGAGGAATGTTTTGGACTTTTTATTTGTTTGTTTTGTGTGTGTGTTTGTTATTTTTTGTTATTTGGTTTGGGTTTTTTTTGTTTTGTTTTTTTCAGACACAGTAGTGTGCTTCCTTGGTTTAATCAAAAAGGAGGAAAATACACACTGGTTTTTGTGCAATCTACTGGGGGGATGGCAGAAAAGCAGAGAAATTAATAATTACACCTCTGCCTAGTCAGCCCTCAAACATGTGCCTCAGGGTTTTCCAACTCAGAGATCATTCCTCTGTCTCACAAGCCCTGGACTGGTTGGTCTCCAAGGGAATTCTCCCTTACCAAGCTGCTGGCGGGGAACTGGCAACTTAATTCACCTCCCTCTGCAACTGTTCACCCCAGTGACTTTGGTTTACACCCTCTACTGCTGTCGAGGGGTTCCACCTTAATTGTTTCCATAGAAATATCTTTGATAACCTCAAGATTATGTCCCTAAATAGCCAAGGGGTACGGACAAGCCTCACAGTGAGGATTTATTTTAGTGGCATGGACGAGCACATTGTTCAAGATAATGTCATTATTAACTAGCAAAAACAAAAACACAGATATTGATAAATATGAATAACCACTACATGCTGGTCCACCATCTGCAGTGGACTAAAAAGTCCATGAACAACACAAAGAATCAAGGGAAGAAGAACAGGGTACCCAGATGAACTTTCCTCTTCTGTTGCAATGTCTTCAGCTGTTTCTTTTCCTCTTTCTTTTCCTCTTTCCCTTCCCTTCCCTTCCCCACCTCAAAAAAATCAGAATCTTAAAAAAAATTAGAATCTATTCTCACTATTGCTTTCTACAACCCTCTGTGTAGAAGAGGCAGAAAAATAAAAACAGAAAGGGAATTTTCTTTAGTAGGATGTTTAGAACAGGAAAACAGATTGATGACTTTGAATTTCAGTGAATTTCCACACAAGAATTTCTCCACCTTGCATTATTTATGCAGTGCTGGCACCTTAGTGGTCAATAAGCATGTCTTTCTCTCCCCATCCCACCATTACACTTCAAAATGTAATTTTTGTTTCAAGCTTTACACCATATCCTCCAATTGTGGTGTTTTTTAAACCCTTTGTCCTTCTATATCTTCTGATGAACTTTAAGGGCTCTTGCCTTTAACACATCCGTTTTTAATGCCTGAGGTCATAATCCATTTTCCAGGCAAAAAAATTAATTATTATTTCATGTGATACACAGAGAAAGCTCACCCAGCAGATGAACTTGAGGTGTACCCACAAGTGTCTTTCCAGGACCTGACTGAGTGTTTACCCTGCAACATGCATTTTGCACAGCAATGCCTCCACATCAAGTTGCTCCACCATGGCACATATTGTAAAAATGGAGGGGAAATACAAGGAAACCCCGATGCAAAAATGTTTTCCAGCCTATTTGTACAGCACGTGCAGCAGGCCTGGATTCATCCTGCTTGTGAAACAGAGAGCTACAAGTGAGATAAACCTCATTAGACCTACTCACCACAGCATTTTGTTCTGCTTTGTTCCCTGCATAAAATGCCTTCCCTGCAGGTCACTGCACGACAGTTCCTCTCACAGCAAATATTCCTGCACAGTGGTTATGGCTCATAAGCCAGCTTGGATCTGCATCCCACAGGAGGGAATGTTTTTCATTGTTTTCTGCACTGCTGTTCTGCTCTTGATTGGAACAAGCTGCTGTCTCTGGGGTAAACCTTGGGACACTGCCCATTGCTGTGAGTGATGTCAACACATTTTTGAATGTGTGGTTATTAGCACTCCTTCCAAACAGGTCTCAAAAAAAAAAAAAATCCTCCTTGCACTACACTGTGATTTGTTTAGTGGACGTTCCCCCTCCCTTGCCCCTTCTTGCTATTGGATGGAGTGGCTGAATTATTTTCACAATTTAAACAGGTAAAATATGTGAATTATTGCTTGCTGACCCCAATTAATGCTTACAGCTGCTTGGAAGAGGAGACAGTTCACTCCCTTCTCCTCAGTCAGTATCAACAAGTGGACAAAGATTTGAGTGGAAGTCCAGTTTTCCACTGCAGTAGGAGGGTGGGTCTGGGTGGAGAGAGACACATATGCTGCTCCTCCTTGCACTAGTACAAGTCCAAGGTATTGATGGAGTTGAGGGGCTGGAAAGTTCACCTTGGGAATTAAGTAATCAAATAAAGAAAGAAGGATAATTTGGCCCAGCCTGTGGGAAGGTTGAGGAGACCAGAGACCAGGCTCTCGTTCATGTTTAAAGCAACCACTTGAACCACTTTTCCCTTTGCTGAGCTTTTTATCCAGGAACAAGGCATCAATCTTCTCCACTCTGGGACATGAGCCACCCCTGCTATCAGCAGAAACATTGCAAGGGACAATTCCTGTGTTATATTTGTCTTGCTGTGGGTGGGGAGGTTTAATCAAGATTAAGGAACCTGCTTTAGAGTGAAAGGTGCTGTGTGAATATAAAGTCAACTTTCTCACTGTCACTAAATCCTCCTGTTCAGACTTAGGGAACAAATCCACCTCTGTGGTCTGATTTACAGCACCACTCAGAGCTACAAGAGACCAGTCCTGTCTCCAAGCCTGCCACACACTCCGCATTCCCAGTTAGTCAGTCCTGTATATATTAATTTATGAATATCTTTATTTCTGCACACACACTTGTGTATGGATACAAAACTCTGAAAGCTTTGGCAGCAAACTCCATAACTCTGATATTCTGTCACTCTTTAGGAATTTCTGATGGTGTTAGCAGTCACGTATGCATTTTAAGGGACATCTTTGTAGACAAGACCTCCAGAATCACTTAGCTGGGTATCAGTTTCAGGTTATTAGGTTATAGCATACATTTGGGAATGTGATCTGAAAGCATGAAAAGTTCTCTAGTCACAAGTGCTTTTTGTGGAATAGATGAGATAGCATGCTGCAGCTTCAAGAATATAAGGCTAAGGCCAAGATGTGAAATTATTTCAAATAAATTCACAGCAAACATTTTAAGCAGATGGTATAAAGCCTAAGTTCTCAAACCTGTGCCTTTGTGCTGTTCTGGTTTGACCTATCTGAGCTGGTCTGGCAAAAACATCCCTCAAGTGTGTTTATGCACACACCAGTCCTACCTTCTGGTGACAGCAGAGAGGAAGCATCTGAAAAGATTTCAAATGCTTTGGAGGAATGTTTTGCAAATGAGGAAAATAAGAGTTCAGCTGAAGTGAGGTTTGAGCTGTGACTAGGTTAATTTTCTTCAAGTACCACCAGACCACCAGGAACCTGTCTGCCCATAGCTAGAAAGGGCAGGTCTCCCACAAACCAGATTATGGATTACAGTTGGAAGAAGAATGAATATTGTTAGGGAGAGGGACAAAGAAAATGAAAGAAATCATAAATTAGTCACATGTTGCCTTTTGAAATGGTTGGAGAATTGAGGAATCATAAATTACAGACAATTCTGTATTAATTTATAGTTGCTCCCCCTCTCAGATGTGTGACTGACAGAGAGCAGATGTTCAGATTCAATCCTATGAATCCTTCAGCTAATTCCAAAGTCTGAGTGCAAAACAAGGACCTTCTGCTGACAAAAGTTCTGCTGCTTTGAATGCTCTGAACATGCACCAGATGATGGTGTTCCACAAAATGTGAATAACCAAATGGGATTTTAGTTAAAGTCAGTAAAAAACACTCATGTTAGATTTAATCAAGCTGGAACACATGAAATAAAATAACTGACAGTGTAACTTTTTGGTGTTGGCCAAAAATCCATCCCCAAACAGGAGATCCTGGGGAGATTAAAGAGTCCTGTTGTAAACAGATTGTCATTGTCACATTTGGTGGTGGTGGCTAGACTAAAACCCTGCTAGGTGCGGCTGTCTGTGACAGGGTGACAATGTTATGTTGTTGTGCTGTCATATCCCTGGCATGGCAGCAATTTTCCAAACATAAATGGAGCAATCTCTACCTGGCAAAAGTGGAAATGATGTCATGGGTTGGTGGTAATAGCCACTCTTTTCACAACTAACAGCAAAGTGTCCTTCTGCCTGTCTGCCTGTCTGTCTACCAACTATTTCTGATAAAGTATGACAGAATTATAGTATGGCAGAGGGCTTACACATTTTCATACCCTCTTGCAACCTTGTCAATTGAAGTTCATTTTCCTGTAAAGCTGCTCAGAGTCATTCATATTATACTTTTCATCTCATTCTTATAATAGTTGTGTCCAAAGGAGGTATTCTTTTGTTTCTATCTGTAAATACATCATGGAGGATTAAGTTTGAAGTTAGCCACAGATGTGACTGGCAAAACTAAATTTGTAAGATATTATGCTTCATTTTATGGATCTTTTTCAAGAAATTGTGTAAGAAAATAGGAATTGGATGTGGGCTTCAGCTGAGACAGAATCTGCCCTTTTGGAGGAATATCAGTGTTTAGGATGCATTTTTATTTTGGTTTATTTCCATTAACATTTATTGTAAGTTACCATTCATTAATTTCAAATTTGTACTGTGGTGCCTAGCAAGTTGCTTTCTTACAGGTTTCAATTCTAGAGATGGCAAAGATATGGAAAATAAGATCTTTTCTCTGTGTTATGCAGACATAGAGAATTCTGCTTCTGAAGAAACCAAGAGGAGTATTATTTTGCAACTTCCCTTATTTCTGATATTGCAAGATTACATTCATTTGTCACTTGGCCTCTTATTTTTGCAGTTTTCCGGGTTGCTTTTCATTTTTCTACTGAAGTAAAATGCATTCAGTCATCCAAAGTACATGGGAGGAGCCTTTGCACTGGACTTCATTATTTTTTCCAGTATTCCAGTTCAGGTATTGATTTTTTTGACATGTAGAGCTTTCAACATATTCTTCTTTTTGCTCAGATCCACATAAAAATTATTGACTAACATTTCACACAGCTCAAAGTGACATCTGAACCCATTAAAAGGGACCTAAAGTTTTGTACCTATAAAGTAAAACTGGTTTCTAAAGAAATTCCTGAGGACATTTTGATATCTGGCAGATATCTTTCTGTTACTTGATGTCATATTTACTTCCTCGGTATAAATTTATTAGAAGATGCTGTCTTTAAATTTTCATTTTCACCCATAAATCTTAGCTATGTTACAGCTCGAAGATTATTTAATTTTTTTTAATAGCATGAAAAGAAGTGTAGATTTGGAATCTATAGATTTGGAAAGTTTTGCACAGATTTCCCTGTAGCTTTTTTCATGTTTGAGAAGATGTTCGAGTTAGAAGTCTCCATTAATTTATTTGTTAAAATCTTTTGAATATAAGGGAAGGGGTAGGGCTCTAAAAGTATTGGAGGTACATAGTTATGTTTTTGTTTGGCATGGATCAAGTGCAGTTGGGAACTGATTAATAGCTTTAGGGGATTGGTATAACCTTGAGTCTGAAATTACATTAGAGGGCTGGAGTAAAAACATGTGGATCAGTGCAGGCATGGAAGACAAACTTGGATTAGATTTTGAGTCAGTAAATTCTGCAAAATTTTTTTTTCCAGGACAACTTGTATCCTTCTAGAAAACTATTTAGTGAAAGGCTCAATGTTGAAGCACAGCACGGCATACACAACTCTGATTTGAAGGGCATACTTTCCCGTCACTGATTTCACACACAAATATCATTATGAGTACATTAATTCTTCCAGTTATAGAGTTTCATCAGCTTTTACAGAAAAAGGATGACTTTGTAAACAATCCATTATTTCTCTTGGATAGTGCTCAAATACTTCATATAGTCATTGAAAAATAGGTCTGGAAAGCACTTCTAGATGTAAAGTAGTCCAACCCCTACGTCAAAGTCAAATCGTCCATAACTGTGTCATTTCAGAAAGTTATTTGTTTAATCTGGTTTTTAAGACCTCAGGGGATGGAGACTGCATACATTATCTATGAGGTGCATTCTCCTTTTTTCCTGAAAGAGGATCCTCATGTATTCTTTCTCATAACTCCCTCTTTTAACTTCTTTCTTCAGGCTAAACCATGCCAGCTTTTGAATCTTTCCCTATAGGTTTATTTTTATGGTTGGGATTTTTAAATTTTTCTTCCATTCCATTGCCCTCTTCTGCATTTTTAACATTTAGTGTACACATTTTTTGAAACACATAGTGGCTAGGTATGTGCTGGGTGAAACAGAGGGCATGTTACTTTCCACCTCTTGTAGCATCAAGTTGCACTCAAACCTCTCAGTGCCTTTTTTTACCAGCAGCTCTGACAATTCTGGTTTGTGTCCAGCTTTTCAAATCAGCCAGCCTTGGTGTGTAGCTGAAGAGCTGCTGCTGTGCCAGTTTGCTCCCCATTTTGCCCTGCTGATTGCCCCTGTCTGAGGAAAAAGTGTCACACTTGCACTCATTGGACCATTACAGAACATTGTCTCTGCTGTTTTTAAAGGTTGTTTCATTTCATTCCTGTTTTGTCACCTTCAGATTTTATAAACTTCATACTCTTCCACCCTCATTGTTTCTGAAGACATTGGACAGGGTCAAGGAGGAAGTGGCCACCTGGAGAATGTTTCTCATGCTTCCAATCGTTCTGAAAATGAATTGTGGCTAATGGATGCCCGGGCGCTCTTCCCAAGCTTCTTTCTCCCTGTTCCACCATTCATGTTCCAGTCCTGGAGAACATCAAAAATAATCACATGAAACTATGTCAGTAACATTCGTTGAGTATAAGACCCTTCAAAACTATTATTTCTCCCCAATGCACCAATGCCATTATTTAATCATCAAAAAAAATTTTGATTCCCTAAAATTATTTCTGCTTGACAAATCTTGGTTTCTTCCAGGCACTTGTGTATATTACTCCATTATTTGTCACAGCATTTTTTTTTTTTCTTTTTGAGCTTAAGTTTATTATTGTGTGCCTTTCATGTAACAGACCCTCCTGACTATTTTGAGATGAGATTTGTATGTTCTGCTTCCAGTCTTTTTGCTCTTTTTTGATGGGAAAGAAAAAAGTAAGGAATGATGAGTTCCTTAGTGAGGTGGTCAAAAGACTCTGGAAGGCAGCATGGACCAAGAACTTAAAACATATAAAGTATAGGAGTCTGAGCTGGCTCCAACCAAAGGCTGAGCAGTACCAGGGGCTGTACCCAGGTGGTGGAAGAATATTATCTGTATCGTTTAAATCTGCCAACAGCCCCCTCCATATTTTCAGTCAGAAGCAGCTTCCAAAGGACTTGCAGATATGTTTATAGAGTTATCTGAAGCCAGTCAACATCTTCCTAGGGGTCTGCCCTATTTTGGAAGATATGAGAATTTAATATAATACTTGTTGTCAAAGGACATGAGATAATCCAGAAAATAGGATCTTACATTCTAATTTTCTTGCAGAAAGGTAACATGTTACTCAGATGGAGTGAGGTCTAATTTCATAATTTTATCTGCTCCATGCTTCTTTTTCTCCTGTTTAACCCTTTCAAACATACATTGAAGCTGGTCCCTGCGGTGCCTCAGCTGAAGGGAAGCACTTGAAGATAAGTATTCCTAATAATTATGGAGGCATTCCCATTTCTTGCACAAGGTGTGGCTGTTTGGGTATTTGGGTGGATCAGGGGAATATTACCATCCAAGCCCTATGACTTCCTTCCTTCATGTTTCCTTCAGCTGAAACTAAACACTCTCTGTGTTTTGGAGTTAAAGGACTTCAGCTGTTTGTAGACTTTGAGGAAAACCTCTAGAAAAAGCAGAATGGTGACATGCTGGCTGTGAGAAAACACAGAGCTATTGCTACGTGAAATAATAGATATTCCTCAGGTTTATTAGCTGCAAATTATTTATATGAAAGATAACTGCTTAATCCTGTCTCTGTCATGAGAGCCGCAATAAAAGCAAGACCAGGTTTAATTACTTGTGCATTCCTCACCAGATTTTCACTGCACTTTGAAGATTTTTTCTTTTATTTTAAAAAATAAAAAGCACCAGAATGCTTTCAATGATTCTAAAATCAGGGTAAAACAATTAAAGTATTTTTTCCCATAAAATAGTTAAGGTCATGATTTAATGGAGGTACGCATACGCATGTGTGATGTGTATATGTACACATGTGGGTATATATAAACACACAAACAGACATATTTAAATATTAATTTAAGTATGTGTTTATTTATGTGCACAAACATTATGTGTGTGTGTAAACTAAGAAAAAACACAATACAAATACAATTTAAATTTAAAAAATATATCAAAATTCTGATACCTTTTTTTTTTTTCCTCCCCCAAATACTTTTGGTTCCATTATATTTGCATGGTTGTATCCCATTTTAAATTTTTAAACTTTAGAAAGACTGTTCACATCATCAAAATATTTTTAAGGCAAAAATTTTTCTTGGTGAAAAGTTTGTGTGGCTGTGTCTGTGGCTTCAAATGCAGCATTGGGAAAATACTAATTTTTAGTGCAGCTTGCATAAATACCTGCCATATTCTCACTGCTATTAACAAGCTTTGGTGATTGATTTCTGAGGCTGTAAAATTATGGGTGTATGTTGGATTAAAATCATGGTTTTGAGATCTTTTGGATGGACAGCTGCAAGAAACTCTGCTGATTTCTTTCCTTTGTGCTTTGCAAGTCAGCCAAGCTGGTTATCTGCAACAACAGTTCACCTTAGAAAGAAATCCTGCTGATATCTGTTCCCTGGGAAACTTTGGGCTGCATTCATCTTCAGACTCTGTTGGCTTCTGTGGTCTGGCACAGGCCACAGCACAATTGTCAAATTCTCTGGCAGAGGAAGTAGGTGATGCTTGAAACCATTTTATCTCAAGGATCACCTGCTCAAACAGCTTTTCCTCAAACACAAGTGATCCCATCTTCCCTCAGGTACCCTAATCTTCATACAAGACCCATCCTCTTGCTTTATGTCAGATTTTTGTTTGCATCAGCATGCTTCAAATGAAATTATGTCTTATGATGTCTTTAAATGAAATTAAATTGAGCCAAATGTGGCCAATGTTTTTATCGAAGGCTTCATCTCAGTCTTGTTCCACCGAAAACACACACCAGGATGAGGGTTATTTCACAGGAGCAAATCAAAGGGCTGCCTTCACACCCCCCTAAGTTAAAGGCAAGCATTCTTTGATAAGGAATGATAGCAGGAAAACAGGGTATTTCTGGATTAATTGGGTGGTGCCAGGGTTTTTGTGTTCCATTTGCCTGGGAGGTTGCCAATGATCCCTCAACATTCACCATGCTCATTAGCATCATGCATAGGTAACCTCCAAACTGCACACAATCTGGTCTTAAACTCATTTATTTTCTGCCTTGAGAGCCACTGAAGAACCTCTCAGGAGTTCTGAGGAAAAGGAAAGGCATTTTGGCAGCGTGATGTTTTGAATTTTCAGGACGGCCTTCTGCTGTTCCCAGAATCAAATTAGGTTGTAGGGCCTCACTTTTTTTTTGTGACAAAGAGGAGTTATTAAGAGAAATTGCTGAAACAAGAGGGATGTGTGAACAGGGATTACAGTCCTAATGGAATCAGCCATAATTCAACTGCATCCATGAAGCATGTTGGATAAGTGTGAATACATGCTTAGTCTTAGTATAATACTCCTTTTTCACTCAAAATGTGTAAGAAAAAGAACACATAATGTCACAAAAATGTGCAAGGTTTACACTATCTCTGTAAATCCTACTTATTTTGCTTTGTACATTACAGAAAATTATATTGGATGGAAGAACCATTCTGATTGTCTGGTTTTGCAGAGATGGCCCCAGAAAAATTCTTTGTGTATTGCAAAGTTTTTGACTTCTGAAAGACTGAGTGAACCTTGAAAAACAGCCTTGAAGTTATTATTTCATGGGAGGTTTTTTTCATTGCTTTAATCACACTACTAGAAGGAGAGGGAAGATAGAATTCATTGCTTACAATTTTATAAATATTTGAACAGAGATTATCTTGATTTTCAAGTCCTTCCTCAGCAGAGCTTCACATTTTATATCCCACTTTTAATTTTCACTTCAAGATGACTATTTTAAAATACCTGCTTTATGTCATCTATTGAAAATGGTGCCAGAGACATTATGTGTATTTATTGAGACTGAAGTCTTGATGGTCTGGAATGTTTCAAAATTCCACATGCCTGAAATTAAAACTTCTTCTTTAATCAACACAAAAAAAAGAAACTGCTAAAGCTATACCACGATTTAATTTGATGAAACATATTTGTAGAAGAGGTGTTTATGCATGTATAGATAGAACAAGGTCATCCCTCTAGTTTCCTGCCAAATTCCATTGAGATGCGTGTTTCCAAGGATGCCAAGTGTTTTATTTCTTAGGGTTTTGTGCAGAAGGTCCAACCAAAAGTTTCCTCCTATTTTGATGTGCTCAGCCACTCTGAAAAATGGCTCCATGAAGAAAGGTCAGTGTTGGTCAGCATCTGGTCATTTTCCATATGTGGTCATCTTGCAGATAAAGCTTCACAAGGTCCATAACTTCCCTGGTTTCCAAGCCAGCAACCCAAAAAACCTTTCCTAGCTCCAGAAGACTTGTTTCAGTAATGAAAATGGGCAGAAATGTTATTGCACCCAACATATTTTGGTGAAGGGGAGGGACTGCCTTGCTGTGATCAGCTCTTCTTCTTGCCACACTGATTTTTGCAATGACTCATCATTATTCCTCCAGATTTCTGTAATGATGTCTGTCCAGTCTCCTAGGACCTCAGCCAGGAGAACATTATTTTGGGAGCCTGGTAAGAGCAGATGCTGCAGTTTCAGATCACTGTAACAGGTATTTCTCTCTCCTCCTTGACAGAGAAATTTCTCTCTCTACCTTTTGCACAGGAATTCTGGCATGGAAGCTTCTGGGCACTACAAAGCAGGAAAGCTGCTCATGACTGGGCACATGTTTAAAACATGTAAAAAAAAAAAAAACCATGTAAAGTTGGAGAAGCAATTTTCAATGACACTACTCTGTGGAAATTGAGGCAATAAAACCAGATCATGAGTGTAAAAAACAAAGTAGACCCCATTTCACTTTGTTTTCACCTCAAGAATATTAAGTGCCCACATCCTCAGATGCCTTAAGTCTGGGGCTTCAAACATCTTCTGCTCTTTCCATCTGGGTGAGAATTAAATTCTAGAAGTCAGGGGAGATCTTGAGGATCAAAGTTCTGAAAACATTGAACTTGATATCTCTGTGAAGGTCAGTGCCATTGGATGACAAGCAGTGCTGAGTTTTGTGACTCAAAATGTTCTCCTGCAACTTTCTGTAGAGCATAATTCCAGGTGGCAGAGGGGTTTCAGTGTCTTGTTGAAGCTCAATTAGGGTTGAGTTCAGTCTTAACTCTGAAATCAGCAATATGAGGAAAAGCAATGATAGTGTGCACTAGAACTCTCATTGTCATTAAATTAGATATAAAGCTCAGAGATAGGCTAAAAAGAGGTTTAGAGGCTTCAAATATGTGGCATTAGAGTTGGTAAGAAGGATTATAATTGTTTTTCAATCATACTTTCACATACTCACAAATGTACTCAATTTGGTACTCAGTCCTGTTGTGGTAAGAAAATAAAGATCAGTCCTTCTTTCTTATATCTTATCCAAATGTGTTTATTTTCTACTAGCCTGGCAAAACTTGTGAACTCCCCAGAGACAAAGCATGTGAAAATATTTGGTAAAATATTGTTATATTTTTAAACAACAATCACCAAATCATGTCAGGAAAGAAAAGAAAAAGAAAAAGAAAAAGAAAAAGAAAAAGAAAAAGAAAAAGAAAAAGAAAAAGAAAAAGAAAAAGAAAAAATAAAGGAAAAAGAATAAATGAATAGAAGGTTTATATTAAATGTATAACTTTTCCTTGAACTTGCCTTCTGGTCTGTTCCTTGTTTACAAGTGCTAATAATTAGTATGGCAAGGAAATGCACATTTAACAGAAAACAGATGTTGCTGATTAATGTTGTTAGATAAAAACAATAACAACAAATTAAAAGCAAAATAACTCCTTCATCAACCTTCAGGTGACAAGAGTTTCTGGTGAGAGAATTAACCTGTGCAACTTCTTCATGTTGACAGACTCTCACAAGCAGAGAATCTTTCCACACAGCCAAATCCAACACAGCCAAAAAATTAAATGGGAAAGTGATGTGTGGAATTTTAACAGGGACTGCTGGAACCTGGAACTGATTGACTCCTGACAGAGCTGAGGTATGGCTGGTAACCCCTGTGAACAAGTGTTCCCAGAGTGATGCTGTAATCAAGACAGAAAATATGGTCCTTGCATCCAATAGGCATGGGGAGGTGGGATTAGGACTGTAAAACAAGGATAGCACCAGAGTACTCCTCCTAATCCTACAGCCCAGTGGATTTTGGAAAATCTGAGTGGGTGCAGGAAAGAGTTTCAGGAACTATTTGAGGCTGGGAAAAAAATATGAATTAAAGTGAGAAACTTTAAGGGGCTAAATCTACTTCCTTCATCCAGAAATATGAAGGGCTGACATAATTATATCATGCAAGTGCCTACATGGGGAAGAGATTTCTGTCACAAAATAATCTTAAACCAGTAAATGGCAGTATGCAATGCAACACTTGGAAGCTGAAGCTTTAGAAAAGTAATAAAGGGGTTTTTTTCTGTTCAGTTTAGTTTGGGTTTGTATGTGTTTTATCATTGGATTTTATTTTTTCCTTTAGGTGGTTTTTTTTTTGTTTGTTTGTTTTTTTTGGGTTTTTTTTGTTTTGTTTTGTTTTGTTTTGTTTTTTTTCTTTTTGGAAAGCATAATTACCTATTAGAATAACTTACCTTAGAGGCATGGGGAATTCTCCAATCTTTAAATCAAGATCAGTATCTTTTAAAATAAGATACAGTATAGCTCATGTAGAAGTTATATACCTCATGCAGAAATGGCTGGGTGAGGCTCTTGGCAAGCCAAGAGGATCCTGGAGATCTCTTTGGAGCTGGCTAAAAATTTTAATGTCTGCATGCAGTCAGCATATACATCCTACACCACAGCATGGATTTCTAAGAAGCTGATGATTGGGTTTTTCTCTTTATAGGGTACTAATACAAACCTAAGAGCATTTTGAAAGCATCAGCCCTTGGATCACACTCTAAATAAATGCTGTGCTTAGTTTGAACATCTGGAGTTACTTCAGCTTGAAAAGAATTGCTAAAGGCAAGTTAATGTAGTTAACCTAGGCTTAGTTAACCTAGGTGGAGCCTCAGGAGACACTTCTTTGAGTTACCTGGAAACACAATGACAAAAAGGGCAATTTTTTCATCAATTGGTTCTTATTGCTGTGGATATAGGACAGAATTGAGGATAACTAAGTGTACTTGTGCAGTATCCATTTTGTCTGCGTCCCAGTATTCCCTCTCAAACATCATTTTCCTTACTGCATAGCTCTTCAGAGAGTGATACTCTCACTGATTAATATTTGAGACATGCCTTGAGATCCAGAATGTGAAAAGTACAGAGAGCAGAGGAATTAGTGAGGGGCAGCACATCACCTCGACAACCTGCTTATGAGAAACTGTGTAAATAGGAAGGGAAATGTTGTCACAGCAGGCAAAGAAGTAATAAAACAGCAAGCTCTTTCACAGAACAGTTTTATTTCTAAAAAGCTGACAGGTCTTGGCATTGACTGGAGAGGTGGTGGTGCTCATAATTTAAAGAAGGATGCTGACACAGGCATTCTCAGGGGCTGGAAGCCTATTTGGTCCTGCAGACAGATGTGAGTGAAGCAGAAGGGAGGTAGGAGGGTTTTCTCCTGTTTTCTCTTGAGGAGGTCATGTGCTTGTGCCATCTTCTTTGATCTCTGTATTTCATAGTCACCATGTCAGCATCTGCTGCCAAACTCACAAAAGAGCACAGATTTTTTGTGACCCAGCAAGAAAGGGAGTCTTATGCCTGATCCTTTTGTGGCTCACTTTACACTTCCAGCTACGAAAACAAACGCTCTGTTTATTTGAAAACCAGGCTCTAGGCAACAGCGTTAACCAGTGCTGACAGAACACGGTGTTTCTATTTCTTGTGGATTTGTATATGTGTGAGGTTTGCACACCTGTGGGCCCCAAAAGCTGTTTGTTTCAGGGGTGTTCGTGTTACCATGTGGCTCCTAACAGCACCAGCCTGCCAGCCCTGGGAGAAAGAGCAGCAGGCTCATCAGGAAACAGTGCTGGCACTTGTTGATGGCATCTGCTTTCAGGACAAGAACAACTGGATTCTGAGCAAGTCAGGTCAAAGGAAAAGAGAAGTAGCTTAATTCTTAGTTATTAAATTGGACTGGATTATGAGCAGTCTTTGTTTTGTTTTGGTTTGGCTTTTTTTTTTTTTAATTTTTTTTTGTTTTGAGGCTTGCTATGACAGCCTGTCAGGATCTGGGGAGGCAGATGAGCAGATGCACATATCCAGCTATCCTGTGGGTGCCAGGCTGTGTTTCTTCCTCTCTGCAGCACGAAGAAACAGGATGGGAGCAGGTCAGTGTATAACCATATTCCCCAGCTGAGCTTTTACTGCTCACCCTGCTGAGCTCGATGAAAAGCGCGCTGTCTCACGCTGTTTGACAGCAGCTATTGCCTCTGCAGTAATTGCATTCATGCTCTTTGCTAAATAAGTGTCAGCCCTTGGTGACTCACCATTGCTGGGATCTTCTTTGACCTCTCCTCCCCTCTGCTCTGCCTTCCTTCCCTCATAGCCCACAGACCTGAAAAAAAAAAAAAAAAAAAAAAAGAGCCTGCAAGTGGTGTATGAATCCAGTCTGAGCATCCAGTTCTGAGTGAACTTCCTCTGCAGCTCTGTCTCTGAGTGGGAAATCTTTTCCTTCTGCCACGACAGTAGCATACAATAACCCTGAGTTAGTTTTTCACCAACTCAGCGCCATGGTGCATCTCCAGGTGTCAGTTTTTCTTGCAGGACAGGGTTCTGCATGAGAAAGAGAGACAGGATCATTTCCCTGGTTAGCTGTATTTTTGTTGGTGCTGTGAAGATGCCACTTTCCTGCTTCACTGCACCAAAGAGCAACTGGCATCTGCACTACTAGCAAAATTTATCTAATGTTTAAACATGCTCTGGCATGGAAAGTGCACAGTGATTCACCAACCCTGCTGCTAAACCTGCCCCTAATCCTATTCAAGTCTGTTTTTTCTCCCAGTGCACACTGGTTTTCTGACACGCTCCCTCCTTCTGTTTCTTTTTGGTGACTTACTGCAGGCCCCTAGAGCCTGTGATCAAGAGCATTTTCCTGTCCCAGCAGGTGCTGACATGGTTGTAGGGGTTCCCTCCATGGAAGCTCCTGGGTGGCATGAACTGGAGAGGGAAAACTGGCATTTTTCCTCCAAAGATGCAAAACCAGCTCTCACAGTACAGTAGGAGAGGGCTCCAGATCCACTCAGGTCAATCTTTGGGTCTCAGCCCTTCTCCTCCTGTGGCAGCCAGGGAAATTTGGGAGCCAGGGAGGCAACTGCTTTCCCACTTTCCCTCTGGCTGCAGCACAGACATAACTTGGCTATGACTTCTGCTTTTGTTTGCTGGCACTGCTCCACCTCCTGGTAGGAATCCAAGCCCACGCTGCTCATCAGACCATTCCATCAGTCCCAGCTCCCACTTCCAGTTCAGGTGCTCCTGGAATTTCACCAGCCCACCAGGAGGTGGGAGGAAGATGATGGTGAGGAAGCTGAGTTACGCTGGCTCCATAAGCCATTCTGAGGATGCTCTGCAGAAGGCAGGTACGGACCCAAGTGCCTTGGGGCACATTTAATCCTTCAAGGTGTGAAGGATAAGCAAACATCCATTGAATACAGGCCTTGGGAGAGAGAAGGAGCATCTGCAGCCCTGAGGGGATGTGTTTTGGGAGTGCACGAAGCTGGGGAAAACTGCTGAGGAGCTCTCTGGCGTGGGAGGAGCTGCCCCAGTGTTTGTGCCGTGGGTCAGCTGGCAGCTCTGCCCGTGTTGTCCACCTTCAGAGACTTCCCACCACATCAGGGTACCTCAGTGACCTTGGAGCAGGGCTCACCCAGCCTTTGGGAGCAACTATCACTGAGCTGACAGCCAGCAAAGCCACAGAGAGCTCAGGACAGTGAGGAAACAGCTCTGCAGCCTTCCAGGTGTGATTCTTCTCCCTCTGACTGAGGGCAGCACCCAGACATCCCCAAAACATTGGATAGCTTATAGTGCTGCTCTGAACAAATGTGAGACTCCCTTTTCTAAAACAATGCAGTGAAGGAAATGAGGCTGCTGCTACTAAATGTTTTGAAAAGTTTCTCTTTTTCTGAGGTGTGTGCAATGGCAGAAAGAAGTCCCCGTGCTGTCTGATGCCCTTCACCAGCAACATCACATGCTTGTGGACATAGCCTGGATCTTCAACTGTTTTCAAACACAGATGCTAAATCAGGGGGATTGAAGGGGAGAATATTTAAGCTGAAAAAAAAAAATCGGGATAAATTTATCACCAATTTTAAGAAAAACCCTTCTCCCCCCAAGAAAACCCTAAACCAAATCAACTTGATAATGTGTTACAGCACACTATTTCGTGACTAATGCTAAAATTCATGATCAGTGGTCATGCAGGGTTTCAGTCCTGCCACAGCCAAATTCTTGCCAAACATGAAACCAATATAAACCTATAAACACCTTGATCAAAGCTGTACAGGTGTCCCAGTGAATCCAAGCCAGCAAAACCTTGTGCTTCCTTCTTTAAAGTTCTGAATCTTTGCTTGAAACTTCCACATCTCCCTCTTGGCTGTTCAGAGCAGTCCTGTGAGATGCTGGGAATAAGAAAAGAGTGTTGAGTTGGTGCAGTGACACTTCTCAAAGTGTTTCTGGCTTTGATGGGCAGGATTTGCACCCTTGGTATGATCACAAGTGGGGCAGTTTCACATGCCTGGGGATGTGGGTGAAGTCGAAATTTTGTCTTCACCCCCAAAGGGCACTGAGATATTTTGCACTGCAAAAACTGTTCATTATCCTGAAACGAAGGCAGATGCCTGCTACCTGTTTCTCACAGGGCTCAGTGTTTAATATAAACAAAAGTAGTCACTTTCATTCCTCTAATAATGAGAAAACTGCTAATGATGCCCTGGACATCAGGTAACACTGAACTGTTTTCTTTGCTGTGGTTCAGTTCCATGACTTTGTTCTGAGCTTTAGCAGAGATTGTGGCAGACTCATGTTTGTCATCATGGCAGTGTTACAGGAAATAAAGAGAGAAAAACTACAGAGAGTTGGGGTAGCTGGTGACGTCTTTGGATTTGCAAATTTATAAATATTTAAAAAAAAAACCAATCTGTTTCTAATTCTTTCAGAATTCTCAAACAGTGAGTGGATGCACTCACTATTTGAACAAATATAAATGCCAACTTGGCAAAATGAAGAATGATATAAATCTGTGGAGACAACCTAAGCAATACAATTTAAATGAAAACCTACCCTTTCTTCTTCTTCTTTTTTTTTTTTCTGATCAGTTATTTGCTGTTCACTTGGATGTACAACATTTGATTCAAATAACTTTTGTCAGAACTGGCAAAAAGAGCAACGAATATTTCCAACTCCAGATGCCAGAGAGCCTGATCCAGTGCTTAGTGAAGTAATTTGGAGTCTTTAGGTTGACTTCAAGAGACTTTGGAGAATCATCTTCATGCTAATTTTCTCTGAAGTAACTAGCATTCATGGGCAGTGCAAAATATCACTGGGTGCCTTCATAAAATACTGTAAACTATGTAATATTTCTGTCATTAATTGCTTTTTTCTGTCTTTCCTTCCCATACCTTCTTTCTTACTGTCCAAAATTATAATTTCCCAGTAAAAACATTTATGACATTGGATGAAACTGAGGGAAGAGTTTATGAATGAAGGGTTGATGTGGGAGGAAGGTTCATCAGGAAGATCAAAATGTTTCCTTTGATAATTCCATGATAAAACTCTTCAGATTTACAGGAAGATTTTGTTACAGGAAATAAGGTGGGGGTTTTAACTTCTAAGAAAGTGAGGCTAGATTTGCCAAATGTAATTTTTTATTTCCTGGAATTTAACAAAATGTTTATTAGGTAAAGAATGCTTTTTGGCAAGTATTCATTTCAAGGGAGGATTTTATTTTATTATTTTTTTTTAATTTGGATCAAGCTGATCTTTAGTTTTCTGCTCTTTTTTGCTTTGGACACTGAACTAGAAAGGAAACTCTTTATGGAGCACTATTTTTTAATGCTCTTTGAGCAGAGGAAAATTAATTTTAAAAAACCCTTAACTCAAACTTTTAAAAAAGAGCTTTGTCCTTAATATAATTTTTAAAAATAAGGTATAATTTTTATAACACTTCAGTCTAGAGATGAATTATCTTGACAGAGGAGAAAATTGGTCCTTGGAAGTTTTATATTAGAGTATCACATGGGATTTTTTTTGCCTGGGTTGCCCCATCCTTCCATTCTTCTCTTCTTGACTGAACTGTACATCCCCTCAAGCTCCACAGATCCCATTATGTTCAGGCCACCTTTTCACACTTTTTTACAGGCACCTCTTCCACCAGGAAGGTTTTTTGATCTCATTTTTGTGAAATTCTTACTATGGTAAGGAAGCAGAAATACCATGTGACCAGTTGACCTCAGGAAGGATAGGGGAAGGAAGGAAAACTGCTGGAATTAATTTCTTGCACATCAGGCACCAAACGCACCTCATCTTTGAAAAAAAAAATCAAAATTACCAGTGTATTTGTTAAACTGGAGGCTGACTTGAGTGTCTTTCTCACGGGAGAAAACAAAAGGCTAAATTAACGTACAAATTATGGGTTTAAAGGATGCATTTATCTTCCACACTGTGTTCAGACAAAACCTTAAGTTAGCTCAGAAGCTGGGTTTGGGATTTCACTTCCAAGTGCCACCAAGCCTCAAAAGTTAAGGAAACTCTCTCACTGTATTTTTCTTGAAGTCTGACATGTATGGGTTTTGCAGGCATGATTCAGTTTGCCAGTTCTCAGGGAGGACTTGTACCTCCAAATAAAATCAAACATAGATGAGGACATTTTGCTTCTCTCAAACAAGCAGTACTTGACAAGTTAAGATGCCTTTAACATCTGTTTCTCCAGCAGAATGTTGATGGCAACAAGAGAAAAATCATGATCCATGACTTGCTGAGTATTCTGGAGTTTTGGCTGTCTTAAAATTACCATTTATATTTATTTAAGCCTAATTTCAGAAGAATTTTTTAACAAGGTTATTTTTTTTTTACCTGAAAAGTCTGGCTTTCAGAGCTCAATTAGTCATAAGTCATATTCTTTAATCTTTAAATGTACAGATGGCTTTTTTATATTCAGAAGATCTCTGAAGCTGGTTTTCGATTTTTTCTGGTTTGGTTTGGGTGTTTTTTTTTAATTTTACTCTAATTTTCTGGATTATACAAAATCCTGGTGCCTATATGAATTTGTGGTCTTGAGCTCATTGTTAGAGGGAAGACAAATTTCTAAGCAGTGTGAAATAATGCATTAATTAAGAATACTGACCATGTCATCTTTTCTTATAAGAAAATGAAAAAGAAAAATCAATTCTGTAAAACGGATTGATATTTTTTGTGTCTTCCTGAGAGTCCAGAAGCTGAAGAATGGGTTGCTGAAAATGCATGCTGTGTATCTGAGGAGCAGAGAAAGAGTTTGGTACCAGCTTCATGGGAAATCACACACCAGCAATGCTGAAGAACTGGATTTGGCTGCACCCCAAAAAGATTTCTTTTCCCTCAGAAAAAAATTTTCATCACAGAATAGTCTTCTGGGTGCAAAATATCAGTTGAATTTTAGGCTAAAAGACAAAAAAGAATGCTTTTTTGTTTCTAATTGTGTGGCCTGACAAAAGAGGAGGAAAACGTGAAAAAGTCCTGTTCGTGTATCTAATTTTTGGAGGGTTTTCGTGGGTTTTGGGAGTGAACTGAAGCCTGGAGGCTCTAACTGTGCTTCACACTGTGATTAGAATTAGGTGGGAGAAGATCATCTCTTCTGCATGTAGAATGGAGATGAAAGCAAGAATGTTTTCATTTTTCCCTTCCAACATACATTTTGCTAATCAAATCACTCCCTATCTTAGTTTTAAAAAATGTAAATATATTTATGAAAATCTTTTTCAAAAAAAAAAAAAAGAAAAACAACAAAAAACCAACAAAAGCTGTCTCCCATCAGGGAAACTATTCAGAAGAAGTTTGACTAGTTCTATTTATAGCAGGGTTAAATTCTTTGAGATAAATTTCAAATCAACCAAGCCAGAAGGAGAGAGGCTCTCAGCTCATTCCTCAGACTTATTTTGCCATTAATCAATGAAATTTATAAAATTCACAGTTTTATTAGTAAATAAGATACTAAATGAGTTCCTAAAAGCCCAAAATAAATGCATGAACTAATGGTTCACTCCTAAAAATATTTTATGATGCTTATTGTTTCTTGCAGCAAACCGTGTTATAGATAACCAAAGGAAAAAAAAAAAAGTAGCTTATGTCTTTTAATTTTATTCCAAACTGATATTGGATTTGCAGGCAATTTTCTATATTTAAGCATATTTATACTAGCATACATATACATGCGTGTATGTTTAAAAAATATATATTAATCTGGTGGAAAATGGTGGAAAGATATCAGCCTAAATGTGAGATCCCAGAATAGCAAACCAGGTGTTTCTGTGTATTTCTATCCACAGACACATATAAGAGAGATTGATGGCAGTAAGGAAACATATTGTACTCTCAATTTTACAGGGCTTATATAAAATACGAGTGAAAAGGGATTTTTAAAGTTATGAAAGCTATTTTGCCTGCATCTTATCAAAGCAAAGGGAATGGTAACATCCAAAGAAACATGTGTAAGTGCTTCCACAACATTCATTTAAATTGTCATGCAATGAAATAACTCTTCCACAACAGCATTTGCTGTCCATGCCAACATGCTGCAATTCAAGGGAAAAGATTTATAACCCCTCAGGTATTGTGTTTTAGCTAAGTGCTATACAGAGCTCATTTTATGGCCCAATATTCTGAGTTAAACTTGGATAAGCACCTCTGCTTTGCCTTCCTCTTTACCATCACAGTCTTTATACTCAACTTGTTGGGTTCAGGTCTCTTTAGACCCAACACCTGGCTCAGAGCCACCCCCCCAGTGAAAATCAGAATAGCTACAGGGCTGCTTTATCTGGTGCCAGCTGGAAGGACTCCTGCAGGACAGCTCTGGCTCCTCCACGTGCAGCTCATCCAGCCACAGCTCCGCATCCTCCAGGGTCTCCTCCTCTGCTGGGGCAGCTCCTCTTCTCCTCCCCTGCTCACCAGCGTGGCAAAAACTGAGAATTCAGGCAGCTGAGTGGCCTCCAGTGTGCCCCAGATGGGTGTCAGTGGTGCCTTGTTGGGACTACCTAAAAACAGAGGCCAGACAAAACGAAGGGAATAAAAAGTTGTTATATTTATTGAAGGGCCTTCAGGTACATTTTTGAGCAGACGAAGCCCACCCAGGGCCTGCACCCAAAATGGACCATGGGTCACGAGTTTTCACACTTTTCTCATTTTGGTCCATTTGCATATTGGGGGTTAATCTTCCAATTACAGCTTCAGGTAATGAAGTAATTTACCCTAATTTTTCTACCCCCCACCCCCCCGCCCCCAACTCACTTTTGTTTACATTTATCTCAGGGCCTGAGGCAGTGAGGTGTCCTTGATTCCCAGGCCTGGAGAGGAATTGTTGTGTCTGCCCAACATGGAAAAGCAGTATCCAACACTCTACATGGAACTTACGGTTATACACTAAAGAACTGCAGGATTACAAACATATGAATAATGCAAAAGCTAAAATCCTAAGGCACCATTGTGTCAGATATTGATCAGGGACTGGGTTTCCACTGCAAAAATTCCCTCTCTCCTGGTGGAAGAGGCTGTGGAGAGCGCAACTGCTCATGGCATGCAGGAGAGTTGCACTCTTATCTCAGCATCGTGGAATATCTCAGCTTTCATTTGCTCTCCAGTGCAGCCAGTTGATGCTGTTGCTAATCTTTCAATGAAACATCAAGGTTAATAATTCTCACTGCATCCTCAGGCAACGTGGGAGCTGAATGAGGTACAGATCAGATCTTACAGACATGTTTCTTTTTGCATGCTGTGGGCCCCTGAAGAATTTTAAACATCATGTGGTGTTATAAGTCGTGGGGGTTTGGGGTTTTTTTTGTGGGTTTTTTTTTCTTCTTCTGTCTGTGTGAATTTAATTTTTGTGCATGCCTTTGTGAAAATACCAATGCTGTAAAATTTTGCCTGAAGTCTTCAGAGTTGAAAATATTAATGGGGTGCTTGACAGGAGCTACAGTAAGGCCAGAGTATGCAGTTAAACTGCATCTCTGAAAACAGAGACCTTTGAAAGAGCTTTCTTTCCTTTTGTGTAAAGCTTAGGTGCAAACAGGCACCTGCCTAGCAGTTATGTCAGTTTGCAGCTTTAGGCCCATCTGATGACTTGCTCCCTACTCTTATTTTTCCAGTTCTGTGGGGACAGTTAATTTCTTCTAACAGAAACAGCTTAACACTAAAGAGCAAATAATTTGGTTGTTTATTTGCTGAAAGAAAGGCTTTGGGCAGTAACACAGCAATCAAATTTCTCTGCAGCAACAGTTTCACCTCTTACTCCTGTTGACTGGAGCAGTTGCCCACACATTGTTTTCCTGATCTGAACTTTAATGAAAATGTCTGACTTCAGCAACGAATCAGTTCTTACCAGTGGATCCACAAAGCTTTTTCATCATACAGCTGCATTACCATCATAATGTTGCAAATTACGGGTTGCTCAAAGATGTTGTGACTTGTTGTGATGTCCTGGCAGAGTCTGTTCCACAACATAATTATGAAGGCACCAGAAAACTGCATGGCCAGGAATTTCAGAGGGCTTTCCCAGGCTGCATGCTTGAATTGTGCCTGCATCCTCCTGGTTCTCCTTGGCAAAGAGCAAACAAGTACACCAGCACAGTCCTTATCACTTCTTTTTTCTGCAGTTTCCTTCTTTTCATGGGCACACTTTCCTCCTCCTTCTTTTTTGCTGTTCCACTGACCACATGCACCAGCCCTGCAATTTTTACTGGTTGCATTGAAGAGAAAATCATATGGTTCCCATTCTGGCAAAATATTGCTTTACTTAAGAGCAATTTTGAAAAGGCTAAATGAGGGAGGGATGGATGTGAAATCCAAATGGCATTTTGAAAAACTTAAATAATTTGGGCTGGTGACAGCTGGGCAGGTCAATAACTGCAATGCAAAAGCTGCTGTTGGAAGGAGTCAGACATCAGAAAAATTTGTGCCATTTTTTCATTAGTTTCTACAGTGCTGATAAAGAAGATGGCTTAGTACACAACAACAATTCAGCATTTCTGGGCTTACAGAGTAATTTTGCTTTCTTTTCACCTTACTGGAAGACTGAAATGACATTTCAGTGTGGGAAGGACACGTTTATGTCAGAACAAACATCTTAGGGTGAGTATATGCTAAAAAGCAGACTGTTATGTTGACATAGAAATAGGATCATAGCTGCCTTTACATGACGATGGACTTCATTAAAAAAATAAGTTTTACACCTTCCTGTAATGTACAGGGAAGTAGCTGGGCCAGTTATTAAAATAATTTCTTTACCTGCACAACAGGTACATCATGCCATAACCTAGTAAACATGCTTCAGTTGCCTTGAAAATACACAGCATCCTGACCTCCCAAGGAGCTTTTGGAAGACTCAGATTTAAAGGATTTCAATTTAAAACTGGAGGACCCTCATCTTACAGGCAGCACCTGCTCTGTTTTGAGAAAAGAATACAAAAACAAGCTCCAGAGCTGCAACATTTATGTGGAGCCTGCTGTGATATGTAAAAATGTGTGGTTGGATTTCTATGAATGTTTTGCCCCAGGTAGCCATCCTTAGTCCAAGGCACTGTTCAGAAGACCTGAAGAGATGTCTTCCCATGACCACTGGTCCAGTAGGGTTTCCCTTCTGGGTGTGTCAGTAGTTGAACACCATGGCTGATTCATCCTAAAAAGTACAGGAAAAAATGCTTTGCAGCCAGCAGGGTGAAAGGAAAAGGACACACAGCTGCTCCTCCTTGGACAATCAATGCAGGGCAACCTGAATCTCCAACTTGGTTTCAATATTGCAGTCATTCACTGTGCATAATGTCTGAGTGAAGAGATTATCTGCCTGCAATATATATTTTATATATATAATTTTATATATAAATTTTATATATATATATATATATATAATCTGCTGTCAGAGGGGCAGAGCTGTCCATTGCAGGTGCAAAATAGCCCCCAAGAAATCTACTAATACTATTTATGTCGTCAGGTAAACAATAATAGCAACAGGTTCTCATTTCCTTGCCCCAGGATAAACCATGGAGAGAGAGGGATTGGACTCCCCTCTTATGAAGAGGCTGGAATTTAATTCCATCTGTTCCTGAGTTGCTGATAGTGAGGGAATCACATGTGGAGAGGTTGTTATGGGGTTAGCTGCTGAAGAAGGGTTTTCCAATCTGCTAAGGACAGGTCTTTCTTAACTTTCCAAATTATGTTAGGATTACAGCCTCTTTGAAATCCAGGCATCTTTGACGCTTAACTTAGAAAGAAAAATACTTTTTTTTTTTTTTTTCCACTCTTACATTGAGAGGGCTCTCAAGATTTATTTATTGCAAGATAGAAGCTGTGAACAAGAACATCAAGTTCAAGTCCAAGTGCAAAGTTCTGCCCCTTGGTCAGGGCAACCCCAGATATGAGATAGGGAGAAGAATTCATCAAGAGCAGTCCTGTGGAGAAGGATTTTGGGGTTCTTCTGGTGGATATAAAGGTGGACATGTGCCAAAGAGCTGGAGCCCTCCTTCCATGAAAACAGGCTGACACTGTTGGGGTTCAGCCTGGAGAAGAGAAGAGAGAAGGCTGGAGACCTCACTGCAGCTTCCCAGTACCTGTAGGGGGCTCATAAAGAGGAGGGAGAGGGACATTTTACCAGGCAGATAATGTCAGGATGAGGCAAAATGCTTTTAAAACCAAAGGAGAGAAGGTTTAGATTAGGTGTTAGGAAGAGTTTCTTTAATTTGAGGGCAGTGAGGCACTGGAACAGATTACCTAGAGAAGTTTGGAATGCCCCATCCCTGGAAGTGTTCCAGGCCAGTTTGGATGGGGCCCTGACCAGCTTGGTCTAGTGGAAGGTGTCCCTGCCCACAGCAAAAGAAGATTTTTAAGGTTGCTCTCAAACAAAACCATTCAATGAAACTTTAATTCATTCTATTCTAACACCCATGAGCAAACTAGATGGCAGATACACATTGCCAACACCTAGTTTTGGTCTAATTAAGCAGAATTAAGATTGATATTTGAAATCCTCAGCCCTGTAGTGTAACTGTGCTTATTTTTAAATTTAGACGCGGGGCCTACAAGGTGTCTGAGGAGTGGTTTGTTTTGACCTGCCTCCGTGTGAGTACAAAACCTGTGCTGCAGAAAGGTGAGGTCAAAGGCATCTAGGAGGCTGCAGAAACACAGCTTTAAATGATCCCTTCTCATCCTTCTATGTTCAGGAGAAATTACTCAATGGCCTCAAAGGTACGTCAGTGTAAGTGCATGACAAACATACCTGCAGACAATATAATTACATTTGATGGTAGTTAAATCAATGAGCATTCTCCAAAGAATGCAAAGGATTAGTGGCAGCCCTGAGTGCTTCCAGAAAGACAAGTACACATCAGGGGAGCTTTCATCACAGCACAGATTAAAGAAATCGGATTTCATTGCTTCTTGTTAATTGTTTTTCCATAACAAACCATGTCGTATATTCAGGAGTGCTGTTGCAGTCCATTTTCTGCATTTGCATGCATGCCATGATCCTGAGGAAAGCAAAACACCTCTTAAAATTAATTATCACTTACTGATACTTCATAAAATTAAATGAAAGCGGATTAAGTGGTGGAAGGGAAGCTACTTAAAGATTTACTGAAACTGCTCTGACCGTGGAGACTAAACTGTGAGCATCTTATCCCACACCTTCTTCCTTCCTGTTGAGCCATGAAATATCCTCAGCTAGTGCAAGTCAAAAACAGCTCTTTCAGCCTCTCTGGAACTTCCACTGCCATTTCACATCACTTTCCAACATGATCTAGAATCCAGGGATGGATGCGAGCTGAACAAGCTGACTGCAAGTCCATTGTGTGAAATACTGAAATACCCAGACAGATAACATGCCTGGTTAGCTTTGCCTGCACAAAGAAAAATATTTTTGAGTCAGCCCCAGAATTTGCAAGGGAGTCAGCAAATTCTGGGTTTTTTTCTTACAATTTTCCACATTAATACAGTGGTGAGGGTTGAAGTTCTTCTCCTGTCTCCATGTCACAGTATGGGTGTCCTCCACCCCAGCATACCTTCTGCTTTTTTTCTGGCTCCCTTGTAGCCCCAGTCAGTGTCCTGGCCTTCAGGGAATAGGTTTGCTCTTGGATTCGAGTGTGTTTTTATTTGCTCTGGTGAATTTGTTTGAGCTCAGCTCATGAACAGGAACATTCTGAACATAGTCTTGTTTGCTCTTCTGCTCCCTGAGGACTCTGGAGAGTCTGACTCAAAACCAAGTGAGATAATGTTTCTTCTTCTATTTTTTTCTCTTTTTTTTTTTCTTTTTTTTTCCCCTGGGCTCTCTTTTGGGTTTGGTTTGACTTTGCTCAAAAACGATTGCTCTGGAAAAGAGACAGGTTTAAAACAGCATTGAGTGAAGCCTTCTGTTTGTGGAATTGGTAGGGTATGGTGCTAAAATCTTCTCTTCCTGGGCCCCTCCTGGGGTCTAGAGACTGGTGATAATGGGAGAACCTCCTATCACCATGTCTGTCTGAGGTGTGGACACCGTGGCATATCTTCAGGAGGGAAAACTACATTTGAAGGATTTAGTGTGAGCTACAAAATGACAAAATACACACCAGGATGATCTTGTCTTCTTTGCAGCAGCTAAAAGCAAGATGGTGAATACCAGTTTGCTTCCCCTGGGCAAAGTGTGGAGCAGAAACAGCATTGCCACCTCTCAGGAACTCCACAGGAAGGGTTTTTTCCTGAAACTGGAAACCATGTAGTGGCAACAAGTAAAGCTGAAGTCTCAAGGATTTCAGCCTCACCTGGCAAAAAATGCATTGCAAAGAGTTGCCAAGCCTGTTTTTTCCATATCCTGATACTGGAGATGGAGCTGGAAGCTTTCACATCCCTCCACTTTTCTCTCTAAGGCACAGGAAGGAAGAGATGAGGAAAGCTTTAGGAGGCAGCATCTCCTTTTGCTCCAGCGTGTTTCCTGGAAGGATCCCAGTCACAGATGTGCCTTTTCACCCAATCTTAGCCAAAAGAGGAAAGGGGGCAGAGATCCTGGTGGTTTGAGTGAAGGAGCATGGGAATAAATCACACAGACTCCGTTTTCTTCATGGAGGAAAAAGTCCCTTCTTTATTTACACAACTGATTTTTATACACTTTTACAGACCTCGTGTGGGACTCCAACTGGTTAGTAGTTTTCTTGCTAATTACTTTTATTGATAGTAACAGGTTGTAATTCTGTATTGATTGGTCAAACTCTCAGTGCATAAATGCAGGGAAGTTGTTTGTGAGAGATAGTTTTCATTCTTCTATCTAATGGTGTAAAAACAGTTTCTACAGGTGTAAGTTGTTTTTCACCCAGGAATAGATTGTTATGCTAACTAACTGCTCACAACAGGATTGCTTTCACGTGGGAACCCTCAAAATGCTGGTTTTGACAAGGCCAGCCACTGATTCCAGGGGAGCAACCTTGATTTTATGAGGCTTTTCTTTATGATTTTTCTACCCTAGTGCAACGGAGGAGGATCAAACTGCAAACAGGGATGGGGACAGGGGACATTAGATACTCACAGCTGTGAGGAAAACAGACACCTGAGCCTGGGAAGGTGAGCACCATCCAACAAGCAATAGGGTCATGTAAAAGATGGTAATTAATCTGATTTTCCCAAAGAGGAAAAAAGCATGGGTAACATATGAAAGTGACAAGAGTTCAAGTTGTGTCTGTGTGTCAAAGCCAGAGTTTTAAATTTCTTGTTGGTGTGAGCAAAACCCACTGCCACATGTGTGGATGCTGGAGGGAAGTGGTGCTGGGAAACAATAATGTGAAAAGCTGAAAAGAGACAGGGAACAATGCTTGACATCTAAAAGGCTTCAGCTGTGTCTCTTGGGCTTTTTTTCCACTCTTCAGGGAAAGCAGCTGCTGTCTGCAGGCTCCTAAAGTGAGAGTCACTGCAGATCCATCCCACTGAAAAGCTGTCCCTGTGTCCTAAGTGACCCAGAAATGTTTCATCAGACAACAAAGCAACCATCCTGCAGGAAACTAAAGCTTGGGAAGAAGGAGGGAGTGGTAAATGCAAGCATAACGATCAGGAAAAGGAAATAGTTGTCCAGAAAAATCATGGAGTAGAGTGGAAAGCACTCATGCATGTGGAGATATTTTCTGGAAAGTCAAAAGTTGATCACAAAAAACCCAAGGCAGTGAACCAACCAATCAACCAAAAATCCCAAACCAATAATAAAACCCCTAAGCAAACAAACACCAAATGCAAACAAAACAAAAACAGGCAAACAAAACAAAAACAGACAAACAAACACAAACCAGCCCAAAATCCAAGCGAATGGTGAATGTGTTCTGCCTTAGATGGTTTTAGCTTATCTAAATTTCTAGCCTTTTTAAAGGTTTCTTTTAGTTTTTCTTCTTTTAGTGATTGCAGAGAATATTACATCCACCCAGCACTTAATTCTTTGCAATTCACTTCTTAATCAACTGCAATGTTCAATCTCTAGATTAGTCAAAAAAGAAAACAAGCTATGGCAATTATAAACTCTTTAGAACTTGTCTCTCACACCAGGCTGTCCTCACTGGGGAGATATTACAGCAGCTCTTAGTTGAGACTTACAGTTGGAAAAGGTTTCTTCTTCCTCAGGTTTTGTTTGATTTCTGATTTTTGGGATGTCTGATTCTTCCATCAGATTCCAGAACATGCAATCAGGTCAGAAAACGCAAAGAAAAATTTTCAAGAAAATTAGTGCAATTTAAATGAATGTAAAGGTTAGCAATGTCACAGTAGTTTAACAAATTGCGTGGTGATTCATTAAAAACATTGTTTTCCATTTCTAATTGAGGTAGGACATTCAGTTTGATTCCAGTGGTCTTTGAAGCTGTGGGGAGTTGGTGAATTAAGTCTGAATTTTCCCCTGGGTGCTAACTTCACCACAAGGTTTGATCTGCTACAAATACCTTGACACTGTTTTTAAGGCTGTGTGATCCCTTTTACTTCACACTGTCATGACAGAAATCAGGATGTGACTCAGCCCTTTCAGGTTTGCTAACCCAAAAATTGGGGTTCACTACTTAGTCTTCTGCCTTCATCTTTTATGGAGATGATGTAGAATTCATTAGATGTGATTTTCCACTGCTGCACATTCAGTATCATAGTTACACCTATGAAAAACAGGCATAGAATCCTACAACTATGGAGTTAAAATCACTTCACAACAGTGGAAATGACCAGTGCTGCTCTGAGGCCAGAAAATGAATTTTGGAAAAACTTGTGACTTTTTAAGTGTGATTTCTGCAACGCTGTAAAACTTTGGAAATTCTCAGGTTGAGAATGGGGGTTAAACATTTGAGTGTCAAGCACAGAAAAGCAGGAGCACTGAATGACAACTGCAAATACTTTGAACAATTTCCTTTGGTAATTTAGTTTGAATAGGGAATGAAGGGCAGGATGTAGAAAAGCTCTTTTGACAATATCCGTGATCCTGATGCCTCTAGTTTGGGCAGGTGTCAATAACAGTGTGCTTACATAAGCAAAAATAAGCAAAAAAAAGGAAAAAAAAAAGGGAGAAAATTGCATGGAGGAGCAATGCACTCTCCCACTGTACCCAAAAAAGCACAAAAACAAATGGCCACTCATCCTGTGGTATAGCAACATACCTCAGAGTGATAAATGATTTTTTTTTTCAGTGTAACAGCCAGAATAAAATAGTTGGGAGGTTCTGGCTTGCCTTGACTCACAGCTGAATATGATTTTTTTTTTTTTTTGGCAAAACAACAAAAAATGTTTTGTGTTGACTCAAAACATTACATCAAACTCAAACAAGTCCTCCCTGCTCCCACACTGTAAAAAAATGATGAGACTAATTTGAAATGCATCTTGTTTATTAAGATACTAAACCCAAAGTATGCCTGGCTGTGAAAAAAAACCCTCAGTGGTAGACAAAAACTTAAAATTAAATTTTATGCATCTGAGGTCCAAGCCAAGTGACTGGGCAAGTTTCAGTAGCGCCTCATCAACTGAATTTTAAAGTAGTAGAACAAATATAAAACATCACAGGGAAGTTACTTTTATTACCCCCTTCCATTTTTCTATTCAAACAATAAAACTAATAAGAAAAAAATAATAGGAAAGCTTGGAAAGACTTGATTTTGAAGGGTAAAAGCAGAGTTAGTGTTCTACTGTTATACAACCACATTCTCTGCTCTCTGCAGAGACACAGACAGACATTGGTCAAAGCTCTTTTTATTTTCTCAGACACAAAATCATCAAAAATGCCTTTAAAGTATGCATTAACCACCTTGTTGTGGGGAAAAAAGTGCCCCAAACTGGTTATTTGCTCTTCTGTGTAAGATTATTAATATTAATGTTACCTATTAGAGTCCACAGTGCTGTGGGGATTTCAGATGCTGATGGTGGCTGGGTCCTTTCCACTTCAGAGGCACAAAATAATTTCATTTTGAGGTCCAAAAATGATTTTCTCAGCCAAAGCAAAAGAGAAATACATTTGTGAGGGAGTGGGCACACTGCACAATGGTAGAGAGGAAGGAAAGACACATGGTGAAAAAAAATCCCTTCAGCTCCTTTGAAAGACCTGTGAGAAACTGTGGCACTTGATGAACGCTCAAGAGTGCCCGTGTGTCATCTGGGTTTATTTCTGACTTTCTGGCTGCTCCCATTCCTGTGCCAATTCAAGCTCTGGCACTGATGACCATGACTGCAGGATTGGATAATATCTGTGGACCAGTGATGGTGTTGTAGAAGCCCTGAGAAAGGGAAAATTTGTTGTACCAACAATAGTAATGACTACAACTAGGCAAAATATTTCTTATACTCAAAATAAGGAATAAACTTTCTTTTTTTCCTATTTCATTACAAACTTTGAATTTCTCAGGTAAGTGGATAATGTCTGCTTAATTTTTTTTCTGTCTCATTAGTAAAGACATTGACTGACTTATTTTTTTAATGGTCTTTTACCCACACCTAGCTTTTACATATGATTGAAGTATTTTTTTCATTTCTTCTACTATTAATTCTATGTAAGTGTCACCTACAAAGGAAAAAAGATCAAGTTTAAAAATAGAAATAAGCTAAATGCTCAATTTTAGACAATTTCTAATGCCGTTTTAAATGCAGTGTCCAGATATCATTAACTGTTTTGATGTCAGTCATTCTGACTGTCAATAATTTGTTTTGCTTGAAAGCTGAAGTCCTGCTCAACTTTGAGTGTTTGTTCTAATTTCTGCTAGAACATTTTGATCTCTGAAGCCCTTCACAAATTGTCCTCTATTTCTCTCAGTGCTTTGGATAATTCTCAAAAAATCTTAATGAAGTTCTTTCTTGCTTATGCAGAAGAAGTAAGCTCATGTTCCTTTTCCTTGTATAACTAATGCAAAATTGGGTTTTTCCCCCTTCACTCAGTGCTTTGGTGCAAATCCTCACATCTAAAATTTGTCATTAGGGCAAGGAAAACAACCAGAAATAATTTACTTCTGCTCTAATGGATCCTTCCTTGGGATGTATTAACTGCTCTGAGTATTCAGAAAAGCCAGAAATTAATGCTTCTGAAAAATCTCATACATTGTTGCTTTTTTAAAAAATCAGGTGCAAATTTTTCGTCATTGGAGAAAAGTGGAAAGAAGGGACATGTTAAAGCAAAAGATTTGTTAATTTTGCTTGAAAGACATATGTTCTTAAGCCTGAACCAGGAGCCATGTATATCACTATCTGCACTATAATAATGACTGCTATTTTTAACAATAAGCCTATCAGCATAAAATGAGCATATTGGGGTATTTGGTTTTACAAAAAGATCACTGTTTAACTGGGATTACTCCTCTGATATGTGCCATTTTGTTCTGTATAACTGCAAACACCTTACTGAAGAGGTAAAAAATCCCACAAGTGATTTTTTTAAAAAAAGTCTGTTTGTGAAATATGTGATTTTCATAATCATATCTTCTGCCAAAGCTCAGATGAGAATATTCTCTTGGGTTTGGTTTTTGGTTTTGGGGGGGAAGGGTTTGTTGTTTTTTTGTTTGTTTGGTTGGTTGGTTGGTTGGTTTTGGTTTGGGTTTTTTTTTTTTCTAACTATGGAAATATGTTTTCAATAAGCCCATTAGCTAACAAAGAAAAAAAAAACCCCAATCTGTTGTGCAACTGGATTAAAAGCAGTTCAGTTCTTAACAAATATGTGCTTGCTTTAGACTGAGCCCAGTTTAAGCTGCAAATGCCATGTGTTGGATGTGTTTTGCATAATGTGGATATAAAAACAGAAGTAGCAATTAAAGCTTGAGGTACTTCCCATTTTTAATTTTTATGTTTGTGACCTGCAGACTGCCATTGGTACCCATGAACGAGGCCACAGTTGGTACTTTCAACTGATAATTTTCTGGAAGTGTAAGGGTTATTCAGTGAGCATCTTTCTGGGTAGGAGTGGTTTGTGAAGCTGAAATTTTGGGTGCTGATGGTTTAAATCCAGATATTTTAACTGGTTTTTTTTCATAACAAGCTCAAAACATCTTTGTGATGCCCAAGACTAAGCAGAGTTTGGGCATCCAAGCTGAAGAGAAAAACAGTTGTTAATGTTGCTGTGCTTGGCTTCCAACAGGCAAAAGGAATATAAAGATGTGAAGAAGGCAAATACAATTCACAGCAAATTAAAAGAAAGGAGAAAATCGGAGTTGGGATGTGTTCAGTTTTTTGAGAGTTATTAGTTGTTTAGCACAGACTAGTCAGAGACTTGCTGCTGTACCACTCTATTAAATTTTCTTTTTTTGTAAATCTGGCGCCTGATATTTCTATGGGTAACCTGGGGTTGAGCCTGGAGGAGGAGGAAGCTGTGACCCCTGGAATGGTGTGAGAATGTTGGTGCAGTGTCTTCTCCTTTAACACTGCACTCAGTCTTTCATGCAAACCATTAACCACGGCCTCCTGCTGGAATTTTCCCAACTGTAATTTTACAAACTTGTACTGCACGACTAAAGAGGTAAAAATAATATTGTTTTTATCAAAAACATTGGGGCTTTTTTGGGGCAGCATTCATGATCTACTCGTGCAGACCAAAGAAGGATCAGAGAAGAGCTGTGGGACCAGGCAGGGTCCCAAAATTTGCCAGGGGGACTGTGTGCACAGAGCCAGGCAGCAGCTTTGCTGCTACCAAAAAAACCCCGTACTAAATACAAGAATAACCAGTAATTTCTCTGGTATTGGAGACCTTGACGATCAGTCTAGGGAATTAACTGTACTCTTAGATATAGCTGATCCTCCCTCTGGGAAAAATGAAGGAGACACCTGTTAGAGCTAAGCTGTTCACTGTTGTTCTCCATGGACTCAGTTTTTTGTAGATCTGAATCAGGTTTTCTACATGAAAGGCCTACGAGGAGAAACCAAACCAAACAAACAAAAGGAAAAACCCAACAAACCAACAAATAAAAATTGGCGAGATGGAGAAGGGAAGAGGAAAAGTTTCTTTAACTACACTTTTTTTTTTTTTTGTAGGGAAGAAAGACAAGGTGAATTAAAAATTAAAAAAAAAGATGACTGGACAAAACCAAACTTCTTTATTAGAACCATATCCTCTGCCAGAACTTCTCTTTAAAGCACCTGGATCATCTTTGTTCTCACAATATGATTACATGACTTTTTAATTTCCAGCTAACTCTGTGAGTGGAAACATCTTGGTGGAGCAAAGCCAGAGACAGACTGCCACGGGACGTTCCTCATCATTCCTGGGATAAAGACCTCTGCATTTCTGCTGCACACTGTTTGAATTGGCAGCTGGCTGTGCCCACACAAACCAATCCACAGGGGTATTCCAGCATGTGCAAGAGATAAAACCCCCACTGTGAAAGCCTGCCAGAAGCAGGATGATAAAAACCATCTGTTCCTGCAAGTGTTCCTTCGCTGAGTGCACTCAGCAGAGCTTCAGATATTGCTCCTTTGATGGGGGTTTGCTGAAGGAGCAGCAACGAGGGAATTTGTGTCTTGGTAGGGGATAAAATGTGAACTTAAAGTGTAATCATGTGTAAAGTTGATGGTGGGAGTGTGCAAAGCAGAGCCAGATCCCTCTCAGTGGTGTCCAGGGAAGGACAGCAGGCAGTGGGCACAAAAAGTTGTGAAACACAGAAACAGTGAAAGACAGAAAATTCCACTGGTGCAGAAACACCTGACCACCCGGCTGGATGTGGGAACAGCTTCCCCAGAGAGGGAATCCGTGGAGATTCTCATTTCAAACCCACCTGATGGGACTGTGGGGTTGGGGATGCCACATGCAGAGGTTCCTTCTAGGATTTACAGGCTCCCAGGACCATGTCTTAAGTGCTCTACACCCCTCTGAAAATAGCAGAAATTGTGCTGTTTGCAACTCGTTTCTGAACCTGTTTCTGAGGGCTCTTCATGAAAAGCCAACAGCTCTGAAACTGAGCTGTAATCTTCAGTTGCTTTTCTGTTTTTAAACAACTTGTCTTCAGATTTCAGGTTAGTCCAGATGCTTTCAGTGCCAGAATCATCCTCTGCCCCACCAGAAATTTCGTTTGCATTCCTCCTCCTTTCTGAAAATGTCAAGACTTAACAATGCAGGTACAGCAATCATAACTGTGGAATGCATTGCTATTATTGTTGTTGTTATTATTATTACTATTTTAGTAGCACCTTGTTTAGCAGAAGTATTCTTCTGTAGCCTTCCCCCCTCCCCCCCCCCACCCCGTCCTTTTTTCTTTTTTTTTTTTTTCCTAAAGGCAGTTGAATGGAAATGCAACAAAAATATTTGTTAGGTTAGGGAGAAAAAAAATCAAACATCAATTTATCATTGGAATTTTTTAGACAGTATTCTGTTTTCATGTAACTATTTATGATTTTAACAATTATAAATTACGGTTTCCAATGTGTATTAATGATCTGGACATGGATCTAGTTTCTTCTGTAAATTTCACCTGCTTATAAGAGTAAAATGCTGACCAAAGGTGAAGAAATAATACTAGCCTGAGCAAATAAAATCCAGATGCTGTTGCCATATTTCTCCTTTTCTTTTTCTATTTCTACCAAGCTTTATGATTTTAAAAGGTGCAGCTGCAGAGGTAATGACTGACAGAATGGCCAGGTCTGAACTGTCTGAAACACGAATAAGCATCTGAAAATATGTATTGTTATCTCAGCTGAGCCTACATGCATTTTTGTGGCTGACACAAGACCTATCTACCCCAAGTGTTTTGTAAGGCACTGAAGCCAGTTTCAAGACAATGAAATAATTTCAACATAAATAGGTATCTGCTAGGTTTCATGTGTTAAGAGTGTCCTCCTGCACAGAGCAGTAGATCCTCTCATCAGGATACCTTGTTGTTGGATTTCTCAAACAGGCCTCAAACATTTTCCATCCTCCTGCTCTCACAAAATCTCTGACATATTCCCTGGATTTCCAGGGAAAGCAGCGTCTCAACAAGTTTAAAAATGTTTCAGGATGAGGTGACATGCTGGTGTCAGGGCAGCCTTGGATCTGTGAGTGATCTGGAATGTCCCCCTGGTCCAGCACAGGGAGAGGAGGGATGGATTCCCAACACAGGGAGGGAGGGAGGGAAGGAAGGAAGGAAGGAAGGAAGGTCGGTCTCATCCTTGCACTGGCAGCCTTCAGTGGCACGAATCATTTCCTTACAGCTTCCCAGTGCTGGGAAAAACTTAGCCTTTTTTGTGTCTGCTGGAAATTAGGTGGAATGTTTGGGGGTTTTTATCATATTTCCTGCGGAGAAGTGCTAAGAAATATTCCTTTGCTAGAAGATTCAAGTCAGCTTATCAGTGAGTATAAAACAGAAATCATTACGGTTTTGGCTGGGCTGAAATTCTTTTTTGGCTATTAATAATCTAAAATGTATAAATGTAATCTGATTTATTGCCTGGTAGTGATTCAGGTTTTCTTCATTTGAGAATTTCCATACAAAGCAAACCCCAGAGTTAAATCTTTGATAATGGACAGGGGATATGCAACTCCCAGGCTGTAATGCTGAGCATATTAGGAAATCACTTTCTGGCAAGCCCCTCAGTGCCTTTTTGCAAATTTCTCAGAGCTGTGCAGTGCAGGAAGACCAGAGGTCTGGTCCCTGTGAGCTGGAGCATTAAACTGGTGCACAATTTCTATTTCCATTAACTTTGGGAGGACTGCCCCAAATCTGAAAAGATTGCTCAAATCTGCTATACAGCAATGAAAAACAGGGCAGAGGCATAAGACAGACAATGTCTTTGCTAATGCTACTCCTTCAACCCACTACTATGGTGATGTAAATAACTCAATTTATGCAAATTATATCATTATTGTTTTTATTATTATTATTATTCCTCCTTATTCTTCAAATAATTTGGTGCCTAAAAATAGTCATCAATCTGATTCCTGCATTTTCTTCTGCACTTTCTCTGCCTCAATTAAAAATTCTAGCCAAAGTGTCCACACTATTTATTTTCTCATTTGCATCCACCTTCTTTGGCTTCTTTGCACAGCAGGAGGATTCAGGATCAGCCTCAGACTTGTGCTCCACCATGTAGACTTTCCTATAAAAGCACATAAAATAACATTGCTGTCCGTTGCTGTCCTTAGCTAAAAAAAAAGGGTGGGGAGAAAGCTAAATTTAAGCAACGCAATGTGGACTTCCCTGGATGTGCAAACTGCCAAGAAATAAATAAGAGGAGGTCTGGGTTAAGTGGAATTTCTCCTAGTGGGATTGTTGTCATGGCTGAGTATGAGACAACACGGTGGCCACTTACCTTTCTGAGTGGTGGCACCTGTGGCAGAAATCTCTGCCTGACTTACCTGATAGAGAGAAACCTCTAAAAGCTTTCCTGGAACCCAAGCACAAGCACAACAACCCTTCCACCCTCTCCTGCATTTATCCTCTGCCTCCTTCCTTCACCCACCTTCCACATCCCCAGTTTTCCACACTCCAGCCCTGAATCAGGTGTGGATTCTGTTTTCCAGGTAGGTTTTGATTTGTGTTGCACAAACCCAGCTGACAAAGTAGTAGGCTTAGGTAACTGAATAATCAGATGGATGGTGGATGATGGCCTAAGATTTCCACATCCACTGACATCACCTGTCTGGATTAGGTGGGGTCTAAGACTCGTTTCTTGTCCTTATGAAATATTGTGATTATCTGATTAGTGACACGAGGTAAATAACTGGAGTGCAAACAGTTGTAACTAGCAGGCCTAGAAGAGAAATCATGCTTAAAAAGAGTTCTGAGATGTGGTTTTATTTTAGTTTTCAGACTGACCGCAGTGTTTTAATAAAATAAGGGGGTTTGTGGCTGTTTCCCCTTTGTTTTAAGAAGCAACATCACAATCATGCCCTCAGATAAAGAAATTTAATTTCTAGGTGAGTTTTTTTGGGGGTGGGGTTGTGTTTGTTTTAGAGATTTTTGGCCAAAACCAAGGGTTTGATTAAGTAAGTGAAATAACTGCTTTTTAATTAATTTTCTTAACTTTTCTTAATTTTCTTAATTAAGTTAAGAAATAACTGCTTTTGGTCCTGCTGCCATGATTTCCTGGTTGTTTTCTCTCCCCCAGTCCTGCCACTTTTCAGGGCAGGGCTTTGCTCTCCAGATATTCAGGAGTGATGCCAAGAACATTAATTCCCCCTCACCCTTTCCTAGCAGATCGTACATGGAAGTTCCCAGTCCAGGCTGCAGGGCAGAGGGGAGGAGGAGGAGACTGGGGGGCATCCAGCCACATTCCCAGCCAAAATATTTGTGCTTTGGCCAAAGTGGTCATGCTCTGGGCTCCTCTGCAGCAAGTCAGGGATTTTTTTAGGGAAAAAATCAGCGGCCCAGGTCCAGCCCCACAATTACATTTGTGCTTTACTTCACGCACGGTGAGATGCTTGTAAACTCCAGGGCTTGAAATTAATTACGTGCAAAACTGTTTGTGTTTGGGAAGATTGAGGTTGTTGCAGTGGGAAAAATTAATTGTAGATAGGAGAAGCCTTAGAAACTTCCAGATCCACCCATATGATAACAAATCACAGGCATTAGCTGTGAATTGTGCGTGTCATTGCAGCAATAAGAGAAAACATTATTCAGATTGTGGTCACTTGATAAATCGTGCCAGAGCTTTCAATAAAGCTAAGTGTCTATGCAAAGACTATCATTATGGTAAACAGTACAAAACTGGACAGCTACAATGCTTCATTCCTTTCCTATGTCACAGCCACCTGATCCTTGCCAATAAATGTGTTTTCCTTTTTTCATGATCTTATATTGCAAAGCCTCACACTGGAAGCCTCTTCTCCCCACATTTCAGCACGTAGAGTTTATTTCATCAGATAATTCCGTGAGCTGGCCAAGTGTGATGAATTTCAGGTATTACAAAGCCTAATGGGCCTGTGGAGAGATGGAATACCTTGCCAGGTACGTAAAGAGTCAAGAGATGGAGGGAGGGGAAAACTCCTGAAAGGAGGGAGTAGCTTTGCAGACTTGTTAAAGCATCTGTTATCACTACGCCTCTTTCCACACTTCCTAGTTCTGGGCAGGTGAGGAAACAAGAAGTACAAGGACAAAACACTTCCTCACACCTTAGTTTCCTGTGTTTTGGGATCAAAGCAACATTCTGAGTCACTGGTGTCTCCAGACTGAGAAAGACTCCTGATCTACTTGATTTAAAGGAGAGGTTCTGAGTTCAGGCCACAGTTGAAAGCAATTTGCTAATTTTTTTGAGCTCCTCTTTAATTCTAAAACAGTCTTGATATTTTAATGAGGGAGGCAGTACCCACGAATGATAAAATTGAAAAAAAAAACCCTTGAAGGTCTTGCACTCCGTCATAGAAAGTGGCAGCAGTTGTTTTGCTGTCACACAAAGCCTTGTCCTGCCCTGCATCTCCTGCTGCTAGTGCAAAGGTGCAGCTGATCTGCAAAACCTTAAAAGAATCCCCAGGGTTCCTCCAAAATTAACACCTTTCACAACTTCCACTGAACTTTGTAAGTGAAAAAAAAAAGCGTAGTAATTTCATCCACTGAAGAAATAGTCATCCCCACATGATCAATTACTTGCATGTCACCAGTGACAAACATGAAATAAATCAGATGCAAGGTGCAATATTTGGCTGAAATTATCCAGCCAAAATACTGAACTAAATCTGAAGTAGTGTTAAAGAGATTGGCAGCTGCTTTCTTGATAGGATTTTAACAGAGAATGTCAGGGAGTGAGGGTAGAAAAATCTCTTTGTTACTTGGTTTTGGTTCAGTGTCTTTACTGTCTGTAAATTATCAGCACCAGCCTCACTTCTTCTACATTATGTTGTTCTGTCAGGTTTAGTAACTTCTACAAGAGAAGTTTTGGAAGACAGACCATTCAAGGGGCTAGTAATAAATTTCTTTAAACTATAGGATTCAATCAGAAGAAGGAGCTATCCATGAAGCTTAGAGACAGGTGCAATTTCTTCCACAGTTGATATGTAGAAGAAAATATATTCCTCCTTTTTTTTTCATTTCTTTTTCACTGAGATGAAAGAGATGAAAAATCAGCAAAGCTCAGAGGACAACAAGATTAGCTGAAATGAATTTGTCTTGCAATAGATCAGTGATTTGCTCAGTTGTTGAACCCCCTAATGATTATAGTTTTTAATGAAACAATCCAGCATCCAAGGTTCTTGTAGCACCAGGTCTGTTTAATTTCACATTTGCTTTAATCTGGACAAAGCTTCAAATACTTGGAGACAAAGGTATGGAAAACTAAGCCAAAGAGAAGAGGAAGGACATTTTTATGAAGTATATGCATAAAACATATATGTTTTTATGCATCCATAAATGAGCTTTAAAAGCAGCATGGGTTTGATCCACTCTCCTTCATAGTCTCTCCATTTGCATTTAATATATAGGTTCTTCCCTGACTAAATCAGAACATTATGCTATCCACCAAAAAGCAAAAATAAAGCCAACACTACTTTTAGTACTTTAAAGTACTAAACCCGTGGATGTGATTTTGTTTCAGGCAGGGAAAGTGAAAACATGTTTTGCATAAATTTCATACCCTAATGAGCTTCTCTGACTGCTGGTACTTGTTGGGTCAGAGCTGTGCTCCTGATGCTAAAGGGAGGGATTCCCAAAGCCATTTCAGCTGTTCCTTCACAGGGAATCTGATTTTTGGGTTTGTACCTTCAGCTTCACTAAAGTGGGGAAAAAACCCTCTCATTTGAGAGGACCCCAGTGCAGCTGTTCAGTGAATTGTGCAGATGTCAGTGAAACCACAACATGGGGCAAAATCATCACTAAACTTTTTCAGTATCATTTTTATGCTGCCTGAATGTGCTTGCATCTCATCAATATGGTAGCAAAAAAACACAGCAGTCAGCAGAGATTTTTGTGGAGCAGCAATTTCTGCTCCATGTAAAATCTATGTGAGAAATAAAAAGTTGGATACTGAATATATTTAAAAACTGCTTCCTGAGTTTTATTATTAGGGATATCCAAATTAAAAAAAAAATAAATAAAGTTATGAATTTTAATAGAGTCTCAAGGATTCCTCTGGAAACATAATTACAAAGTGAGGAAATAACTTCCAGATATGAAATAGTTTGTAAGGCTGAGGGTAAAATACTTCTAGAAACAATGATTATCCACAAAAATGTGCAAACCAGTGTGTGTTTAAGATCTTTTTTTAAAATATTGTTAAACTGCATACAGGCTTAGATCTTGCAAAAACTTCCATGCCTGCTTGTGACTGTAAAGCTGATTGCTATGAGTGCATGTGGAAAGTGAACACAGAAGTAAATTTGGGGGGAGGAAAATAAATTGGAATTACCAGTTTTATTAAATTTCTTGATCAGGGAAACTCAAAGGAATTTTGGTCAATTCTGTCAGTTTAGTGTGCTTTCATGGCTGAAAATCAAAAGTGTGGTGTAAATGAGTGAATTACTGTGTCTGGACTGATCAGCTCCTCTTGGTTTCTCTTTCAAGGTCTTTCAGACTTCCTGAGCTGGTCACGACATGCTGTGGGCCATTCACTTAAGAATTGGACCTGGTGATCCTTCTGGGCCCCCTTTCACCTTCCAACTCAGAATATTCTGTGATTCAGAGGCTAAAGTGGAGCAACACAACCACTTCTTGTGTTGGAAAAGCCAGCACAAATACATCCCACTGCACTCGAACAACATCATCACTACAAAGAATTGAGTCCGGCAAATCACAACCATGCAGGACCAGGTCCCTTCTTCTCCTTCAAAAGCAGATGAACTCCTCCCTGAAGAACTTGGGAGGGAGGAGGGATAAATCTGGACCTCCTTGCACTGTCCCAGCCCCATCCCACATCCCAGCTCATCCTCCCCAGCACGTGCGCCCTGAGCTGGGCTCGACACTGGGCACAGGATGGATGAGAGTTGTGTGGACATTCATCTGGCAAAAGTGTTTCCATGTCTTAATCCTCAGGTCAAACAGAATGAAGAATTTCCCTGAAAAGCCTGCTGCTGTCAGCACAGCCACAGTGAGGACTGGTCCTGACTTATGCAACCAGAAGGGAATTGAAAGAAAACTGGACTTTGCAACACAAGTATGTGCCTGGCTACACCACCAATATAACATCCAGTTAGAGGTGATTAATATTACACTGGTTGGCAAATTTTAATTTTTTTTAAATTTTTAAAAATTTTTTTACATTTAAATGAAAGTTGAACAATCCCCTTAAACCTTCTGACTAAGAAACCAGAGGCCTTTTCAAGTAAATTGTTACCACGCTGCTTTCTCCTCCTTGAAAGTCCATATGGACAGATAAACTGAGAATAGAACAACCACATCTGACTTGAAGCCCAACGTACAAATTATTACCACTGTGATCATCTCATTTCCCCTGGACTAGCATTAGGCCAGGAGCCAGGCTCTTTGAAAACTCTGTTCAAGTTAAAGACTGATCCGAGCTGGAGAAGAAACCAACTCTGAAGCACTGTGTGTCTGAAATAGTAAATATAGGGTTATATATAAATCTCCACTCTGTAAGGTCTTGGGCACTCTCAATGTTTAGATTTTTCTGTGGCTTGAGGTCTGGAATAAAACCAAGTCCTCTTACTATTGCACACAGAAGAGATCGATGACTCTTTCTTGTCCAAGCAAACAAGTGAATTCAATAAAGAATGAGCAGGAAGGGGAAAAATCTGATTTTCCTTGAGTTTGTTGGGAGAGCAAGGCGTGCCACTCACATCCTGGTACAGGGGCCACGTCCTGGGCAGGAAAAGCCAGGATGAAAAGGTTTTCTCTTTTCCTGTGTCCTTCTTTTTCATGGAAAGAAGGAATTCAGAAAGGCCATGCACAAACATTTGGGTGGAAGGCTCGTGTGGAGCTGGCAAGACGAAGCTGTTGTGAAGGGTGGGATTAAAGGGTCCACAAAAAAAAGGTGGGAGAACACTCAGATCAGAAGTTTCAAATGCAGCAGCACACCCAATACCACTGAGGGGATGCATATCTCAGTTTTTCTAGCAGTGGTTCCTCTCCAGTTTAGATGTATCTCCACAGAAGACGTGAGGTTGAATTCTGGCTGTATTCAAGAGGAAGGTAAAAAATTATGAGACCAAAAGGATGTGTCACAAGGAGTTAAGCAGATTTATTTCCCCTGAAAGGAGCCGCATATCTCCATGTCTATCTGCTTCACTGTGAATTTCTCTCCTGCCTGTTTTCATTTTAAATCCTTTAAGATAACAGGGGTCAAACTTTGGGCTCTTCCATGGCACAGGACCACACACAGATGCAGGACTTCATTATCTGATAGACTACTAAATTCTCTTCAAACTTTTGTTTTCATTTTCTATTGTCTTTCAGTAGTAGCCATGTGACTTCTGTCATCACCTTTGAGACTGAATGAGTCTTCCAGAGGCTACTATATGAGATATGACCCAAAGTTGGGATTTATCAAGTAGAAAAGTCTTTGCACAGGCCAGATCCAAGCAGACATTTATGTAGCACATGGTCTCAAGAAGTATAGGTATTTTTTCCTAAAATGTCCTTACATATAAATCAATTTGGGGGAAAAAAAAAAGAATATTCAGTTTTTAGCAGTGCATGGATTATATCTTTGTGGAAGAAAAACAAAAGAGGAATAAAAGAATGCTAAAAACAAATAAGGAGGAACAAAGTAAGTCATATCCTCACCCTCTGTTAGGTCCAATTGCTGCAAGAAAAATTGGTTGCTTGTTGCAGCTGATTATAACATCTTGTGAACATACTGCTTGCTTGTTTTGGCAGTGAGCCTATGACTACAGAATTCAGACCGGCTCCTCACATCAGATTCAAGGCTGCAAAGAGGGGAAGGAAAAAAAACCAGCCAAAGAAAGAAGGTGAAAGGTTGTTATCATCCCTAAATGGTTTCTCTGGAGATCGATAGCTAGAAGAACTTTGTCCTTTCATTTGCTTTCAAATGGTCATGTATTTCATTCACATATCTTTTTTTTTCTTCTTTTTGTTTTTTTTTTTGGGTTTTTTTTTTTTGTTGTTGTTTTTCTTGTTCCTTTGTAATTTCTTTATAAACATGTCCTGATATTTGGTATCTAGCCTGTACCATGCCAGCTGCTTTGATGGGAACTTGTGTGTAACACCATATATTTCTGGTTTTAAATGAGCTGAGGCATGCTCCCAGCCTTCTCGGGAGAGTATTTCTGGATGTGGACTGGTGTTTCACTGAAACCCCCACACAACTGGCTTGGGATTTTTGGAGGTTGATGCTGCTGTCAGCAAAAATGTTCAGAGAATGAGGCACAGAAATCAAAACAAAAGGGGTGTGAATGTACAAAAAGGGCTCTGATTTGAAAATGTGAATGAGAAAACCTGAGGCAGATATCTCAGCCTGCAGACCTGGAGGCTACTCCACTTTCATATTGTTGTTGCCTTTAAATACATTCTACTTCCATTCTCATTTAATTCCCAATGGTCAGCACTCAGGAACCTTCCCTTGTCAGCCAGCCCAGTTCCAGATATTTATTCATCACTCATTTACCACAAAGGACAAGTCTAAAACAGCTACCCAGCACAACAATATTTCTCTGGTTTGTTTTTTTTTTTTTTTTGTTTTTTTTGTTTGTTTGGTTTTTTTGTTGTTTTTTTGGGTTTTTTCCATAACAAATTAAAGATATTAATCTTTGCTCATAAAATAAATATTTCTGATGGCTCTTGTTGGGAAACATTCCTTTTCCTGGACAGCCCCATGTGTTCCTTTTCTGCTGCCCTGCCTGGCTGGGCTCTCCCGTGGTGGCTCGTGTGAGCAGATGTGCAGCAGGGATTGTGAAATTGGCCACTGCTGGTGGAAACACCGCTGGGGATTGCCAGGCACAGCCCAGAGCAGAACCTGGGGCTGGTACCTGCAGAACCCACACAGAGCCAGCACCAAAACAGCACCCAGGGCACGTCAGGGGTTGCTCCTCTCCAGGGAACAGTGCTGGGAGCTGTGATCTCATGCTGCTGAAAGTCACCTGCCTCCAGGAACGGCCTGCTTTAATTTGCTTCAAGGCCTTTGGGAGCTTCCCTCTCCCAAAGGCGCTGGAGAATGGACTAATTAACACCTTCCACTGTGATGCCTCTCATGGATATCCAAGCTGTGGGAAGACAGGCTGTAATTCAGCAGCACTCTGCCTCTCTGAAGGTGATGCCCCAGCCTCTGTGCAGAGCTTCCTGCCAGCTCCTGAGCTGTTGTGATTGCTGCTGCTCAGGTATTTGCTGTGCAGATGGCATCAGTCAAAATGCTCCGTCTATATCTAATTATTATTCTCCCCTTATCACCTGTCAAGAATGCCAATTAGTATAAGGAGTAGAATATGAAGGGATAAGATCTCCGAGTGAGCAGTTTCCCAGCAATTAATACCAGGCAAATTGCCATCTGTCAAACACCTGCTGGTTTCCTGGTAATAAACTGGGGAATATCTGAGATACATGGCAAAGGAACAGAGAAATAAAGGGGTAAAACAGAAGGAGTATGCATGCAGGTCATGTTGCAACATGGAAAAGAGACTGAGTATGCATGCAGGTCATGTTGCAACATGGAAAAGAGACTGAAGGGGCAAAAGGAAATTAACTTTTCAGGGCTGGCACCTGGGGACTTCCAGAGAACTCTGGATTGGCTGGTCTGGCACGTAGCTTTCCTTGTTTTCACACATTGTGTGAGTTTGAAAAGACTGAGTCGCTGTCAAAGGCTTGGATTACTTGGATTAAACTCATACTTGCCCATGTACAGGCAAGGATGGTGCCACAGATGGGACCCATCTTATTGCTGCATCACAATGTCCAAAAGAAATATTTGCTCACCTAAGAAGGCATTTGTGGATGTGTTTCAGCATCTCATTAGTGCCTGCTCCTGTCAAACCAAAGTGCTTGCCAACAAGTGGCAGCAGGACAGATAAATGCTTCAGAGAGATGAAAAAAATAAATTTAAAAAAATGCAAAACCTTAGCCTTCCAATGGTCATTCCATGGAAATAATGTAGCCTTCACCCAGCAGCCTCAGCAGGGAAGGTACAGAACAGAGGATCAGAGTTTGTTTTTTCCCCCTTTCCTTATCCTAGAGGGTATCCACCTTGCCCACTGAGACTTTGGCACAGCAAAAGCCACCAGATGTTGGCAGCTGTGCACTGAGGCATCATCCCTCAAAGAAGGACAAAGAATATGTGGTGTTGTCATGGAATCACAGGACACCTTGAGGTGGAAGGGGCCATCATCAGGAGATCATCATTTCCAGCCCCCACACCACGGAGAGGGGTGCCACCCACTAGATCAAGATGTGCTGTGACCTGAACACTGCCACAGATGGAGCCTGACCATATTTTGCTTTCTTTCAAGTTTCTTCCAGCCACAAGTGGCTGGAGAATTCTTCTGTTGGTTTGAGTCACCTGCTCTAACTGCTGGTCCTGCTCCTGACACTGCTTTTCAGGTGCTCTCTCATTAGGAAGTTTTCCAGCACTTCCCTAACCCAGCTGTGACTCTCTGTTAGGCAAGCATAAATCAATTTCTGACGACAAGAGTTGCTGCCTGCCCTTGGCTGCAGTCAGAATTAACCAGGGCAATGAAGCAGGAGCATTTTGCATTCAAACACCCATAGATAGATAGCAAAATGCTCCTGGCCAGTGATGGATGAGCTCTCTGAGACAAGGCCTGTAGCTAAGGCAATTTTTTTAGCATAACACTGACTCAATTATCAATCACGTAGGCAGGGCTCCTAAAGGAGGGGCAGGGATCTGTGCCCTTCCTTGAGGAGTCATTTATCAACCTCACCAACACAGAGGCTTAACCTGAGCGTGTCAAACAGGTCTTGGTTTGCACCCCAAGCCTCTTAAAGAAATATTTACTGTAAGAGGTGATTCACTGCATTCTGCCCTAGAAATTGGTGGATAATCATGACAAATTAGCTCTAACTGTACTGAGAAATCAGTCATGAGTGCTTGATAGATGGGTATTATCCAAACAGAGCAGGCAGAGCTTCAGAGCCCTCTTGCAAACAAGAGGTTAACCAGCCCAAACCAACTGGGGAAAGCCCATTTTACTCTCCTTAGCCCAGAATTTTTTTCATATCAAATATCAAATATCTTAGGTCTGCATGAAGGAGGCAGCAGCACCCAGGCTCATCTTTGTTTGCTGAGTGGCAGCAGTAGCTCCTGGCTCTGTGGCAGGCCACAGATAAAAACCAGGGGATGGATGCCTCCATCTGCTCCTCACACCACAATCCTTTGCCAAATTCAGACCACAAAGCAGCATTAGAATTTCCTGGTGATGAGGAACCATCCATCTGCTTCACACATTGCCCCTCCTGCCTCGGGAAACCACTTTACATCCTCTCCCCTTTGCCACATTTGCTTCCCAAACAAGATTTTTTTGTGCTAGAGCATAATCAGGAGGTGAGCAGTGGAAAGTGTTCCCCATGATCCACCCAAGGGTGGAGGAGAGTGCTTGCTTGAAGGCTATTTTTATCGCTCGGGAAGACTTAAACTAGTGTACAAAACATGCTCAGTCTCCTGTCTTTCCTAGAAATTCTGAGATTTTTTTTTGTCCTTCTTCATCCAGGAAAAAACCCAAATAACCCAAACCAACCAACCAAACAAACAAAAAAAAACCAAACCCAAAAAAAAACCCACCAAAGCCAAAACCCAACAAAAATATAAAAACTAACAAAAAAAACCCGACCAAACCCCAAAACACAAGAAAACCCAACAAACAAAAAAAAACCCAAACCAAAAAAAAAAAAAAAAAAAAAATCAAAAACAAACAAAACCCCCCACTTTCTGAGAAAATACACCCTTTATGAAGTTATTTTCCAACTGTAATTTGCACTGATACCATATCAAGTGGGAGGCATGGTCTTGTTTTTCAGCCAGCTTTTGCATTAAGTTGCTACTTTCCCTCTCTCTGATGCAATCTACTAATTACTAAACCCATACACTTGTTTTCCTTTTGACACAGAGCTGCCACTGCAAGCTGTGATGGAATTTAGTAAGCTTGGATACCTGTAAAGACCTATAAAAAGATGAAAAAGAAACACATGTAGAATACAGATGAGCTAAAAAGTGAATGACAATTCACTTGGAGATAGAGATAAGAAAAGAAGTTGAGAAGGAAATTTGTCTCCACACCTTATGCAAATTTACAAGACCTTGAAACTTTATTTTACAGTTTCAAAGACTAGAATCAAAATCTCAATATTTGCAAGTTGCAAATCAGCAGAAGTTAATATCTATACCAAGTTTTCTTTATATGATATATCATTCACTAAGCCAACATACATTACTGTACAAAAACCTCCTTTGCATATCTGTAACTAATTCTCTGTGAGTACCCAATCATATTTCTCAACATGCATTTTATCTAAGTGATAAAGGTATGCTATTGTTTTTATTTTGTAGGAAAAAAACGTCAGTACTGGAAATCTTTTCAGCTTGGGCAGCTGAAATTAGACTTTTATGTTTAATATGGCCTCATAAAAGTGAGAAAACTCTGGATGTTTCTGTTATTTCAGCATCTCTGATGTAAGGGACCCAATATGTTGAGTTTTACCCTAAGCTGGTCCCCTTGGAGGAGGTGATTACACAACAAAATAAATTAATTGGGCTTTGGAGCTTGAGGTGGGCTATCAAGTCTTCGTGCTCTTTTAGACAGAAAGGGTCTTGATAACAAAGGAGTGAAGACCTCTTTTGTCACTATAAATCTCCTCAGCCTGGTAATTTTCCAGTTCATCCAATACTTGGACACAATTTTTATCACATGAGGTGGCTCGGCAGGATTATATCTAACCTCCTTTTTGAAAAGAAATGTCCAGGTTTTAGCAAGCCATGTTGATTTTTGAAGAAATGGCATGTAAGAAATACAGATTTAGCTGGATTTATGGCTAGTTATCTTCTCAGTGGTTGAACCATTTGGGAGGTAGGTTACAAAAATACAACAGGAGACGCAAACTGTATGAGGCAGTAAAGGCATTTTTAAGACAAGGAAAATTTTACAGACAGGATAGCAAAAAGTTACTATGAATATTTCTTGCACAAGTTGGTGTGAGGCTTTCTTTCCTTATCTTTGTTTGTAAAACAGAACAGATATAAACCCAGTGACATCTTATCATTGAAAAGTAATGGTCTAGAATCTTGAGTCTTTTATCAAACTCACAGTGGCATCAAGGGACTGGGAAACAGACAAAACTTCCAAGTGTCTGATTTTTGCTGCAGGTGATACTGCCAGGGAAGGAAAAGGGCATGGCAAAGCTCCATGGGATTTGAGAAATTGACCTAGTGCTCCCTTTGAAGTCCTGGGAGATAGGGGGGTGGAAGATCAAGTGCTAAAACTTCCGACACTCAGTTTCACCTGAGACTTGGAACCCTCAGTATCAATTCAATCAGAGAGGAATGTTAATTAAGGCTTCAGGCCCTATGTATAAACGCTAATTAATTAAACGTGTTGATTAGCATTTTGCTGTATTGAACACGGAACAGCCTGGGCAAATTCTACACAGAAGTGCCACGTGTAAGGTAATTCAGGTCTGTTGATGGGCACTGTGGTGGCTCTGATTTGAATAAGCTCATTCTCTTCTACCAGACAAGTTTGCTTTTTCCTGGTACCTGTGCTGCACCCAAGGAAACAGGGGTACAAGATTTAATGAGAGAAACTGAGCTGCTACTGTGAGTGCACTGATTGATGCATCCCCATTTAATTAAATATTCAATACTGAGTGGAGAGTAGTGGCAGCAGAGATGAAGCCCCAAGTCTCAGTTCTGCATGGAACAGCTGCCACTCTGCAGGTAGTTTGGGGTTTTGGGGACACTTTCTCGTTTAAGGGGTGTTTGGGACAATGTCTGTCTTTTTAACACTGTCTTGCTGAAGTATACCATAACCACCAGTTTATTGGCTCTTTAAAAAATCATTTGGCTTATTATTAAGGTGTATCAAAAATAATTCTTGCCAAGGTTAAGACCCACTGATGTTAAGTTCCAGTGAATTACTGAAGTGTAGAGACTGGAAAGAACCCTCAGGAAACAGCAGCATCTACAACTGAATTAAAGATATCAAACCTCTAGCAAAGCTGTTGAGAAAATGAATTAAAGTTGGGTCATTAAATTCAGAAGAAATAAAAATCACCACAGACACTTACCTCCAGCATCAAAGAAATATTAAGCCACTGACTTTAGGAAAATCTGTTTAGGTTTATAATTAGCTGTGAATCCCTGTTAACATTTGGGAAACCATCAATATTTCCATTGAGGAAGCACAGCATTAGCAAATACTTCCAGGACTCCCTCTGTGAATTGCAAAAATTAATTGAAATAAAGTGCAGTCTAAGGGTAGGATTACTTCTGCTTAATTAAAAAGCATTAGTGATGTCATGACCACCAGTGATGTCTTGACCTTCCCAGTGTTGTGACAGAACCTGGGGAGCTGTGGCAGAGCTGATGAGCTTGTAGGCAGTCAGTGTAAGCCAACTTGTAACGTCCTGGGATTTCCCTGTTGATTTAAGCCACGAGTGGATCCTTTATCCACAAACATTATCTGCCTCTTGCTCTTGTTCAGTCAATCACAATACTACAGATATGACCAAAAAAAAAAAAAAACAACAAAACAAACAAAAAAAAAACCAAACCAAAAAAACAACCTGATCTCTAACTCCAGAGGTGAATTTCTCAAGTTCGCCCGTAGCAAGGGATGGTTTTCTTTTTTGCCACCCACACATTGTTTTGCTTATGTGAAACAAAAATCTGACAAGCTTTCAAAAAGCTCCACCTCTGATTCTCTTGCTGTTAATCTCATCATTGTTAACACAAAATCACTGCTTGCTGAGGCCAACAACTTTCTGTGTTTCACTTTGTTCTGGGCCACACCTGCCTAACCACTAGTAAAACAACTAGTTAAAAAATAATAAAATGGTATTAAATGCATGTTTCATATGTGTTGATAGATATGGAGGGACAGGTTCAGCTTTTTTTTCTCCGTTGTCACTTCTGAAATGTGCAAATGTCAATATTTCTAGTTTACAAATGTCATTGTACATGAAGCTTCACATCTGTGCTTTTTATTAACAGTTTTGCAGGAAAACTGTACAGCAATAAGTAATTGAATTAAAAGAGTGTGGACTTACATGATGGAGAATTTTAGAAATTCCTACAGGAAAATATGAATCAAGATGATCTTCCTCTCTGTCAAGTGGCAGGTTGAGCACTCAACATTCATTTTTAGCTTTTCTGCACTGTTTAACATCTGTTAGTCCAGAATCTTGAATCATCCCCATTACTTGGCAACTTGCAGGTGCATTCCAACTCCTATGGGAAATATTTATTCCCACTCTCCTGACAATGAATAAAAATTCCTCATGGATAAAGAAACACTAAATCAAATAACACCTCCCCTAAAGAACAAGACACTTTTAAGGGATAGACGGTGACTCTCATTTCCAGTAAAGCTTAGCTGTGCACCAAGTGAAACAAATTGCAGCTCTGAGGAAATGTTCTGTATTCCTTCTTCCTTCAGGAAATCCTAGTTTGTAATGCCTGCTGATGACATCTTTAGAGTTCATGACCTGTAAATAAATTTGAGCGGGGTCAAAAAAAAAGGTCTTTGCTCTTTTTACCAGCCGGGAGTGAAAATCACTAACTTATTTTACTCCTAAAAGAAATATAACTCAGTTATTAAAACACATGAGTGTGTGGTGTTTGAGTTTCTGATTTTTAAAGGGTCATGATTTGTTTTTCTTTCACCAGTTTACTCCCCTTTTTCATAGAACCAGGGAATGGTTTGGGCTGCAGGGATCTTAATGACCAAACTCCCTTGCCATGGTCAGGGTCACTTCCTTCTGCCACCTGCTTCAAGGTGCAGCTCTCCAGTTCCACATTCATTCTCCTGGTTTGGTTCACCAGCCTGGAGGCTGAAAGGGTTTCGAGCAGTGCCGAGGAAATGAGCTGTTTATGATGTTGTTCAGCACGTGGAAAACACAGGAACAGGTAGAGCAAGTGGCGTGTTCCAAATCAGGTTCCTATCCCTGTGGGAACCAAGCTGGCATTTCCCAGGAGCATTATCCAAAAATTGATACAAACCTGCCAGTGGAGAAAAGTTCTGTGGAAATTTGAGACTTATAAATCCTTATTTATAACCATTTTAATCATGGGAGGAAGGAAGGAAGGAAGGAAGGAAGGAAGGAAGGAAGGAAGGAAGGAAGGAAGGAAGGAAGGAAGGAAGGAAGGAAGGAAGGAAGGAAGTGACTTTAGGATTTGTTTATCTCTTCTTTCTAGGCTTTTGATTTGGTTTTTAATTCCTTTTTTTGTTGTTGTTGTTGATCTAATTTTTTTTTTAATTAAATATACACTAATTTACACATTATAGTTACCTGTTCATCTTTCTAAATCAAGTTTGAAAATCCTTTATTCTTTCTTGAATGTGATTTCTTCAGGAAACTCCTTCCCTCCTTCCTTGCAATGAAGAATTGTTTTCATAATGATCTATAACAAAAAGAGTCAGCTTTAAATAACTAAAGGGCATAAAAGTAAATGACCAAAAGACTTATCCTATATTTCACTCTATTAATAAAGCCCTTCCTCCACGTCCTTTCAAAGCAATGATTGTGGTTGGCACAAAGCTGTAATCTGTTATTTTATGAAAATAATTCTGTTCATCACTGCAACCTCTTGAAAATGGTGCAAAACATGATACAGAAAACGTTTGAAAATATTCAAGTTTTTTTAGTGGGAGCCAAAGCTGTTGTGCTGTGTGGAGTTTTGAAGTGTTTGAGCAAAATTTGTGAGGGAGTTTTATGGCTGTGAGATTTTGGGCAAAGGTTTTTCTATCTGAACACATCAGTTCAGGTATTTTGTTTCCATTTCAGGTTATTCAGTATGAACTCACCTTTTAAAATCTTCCTTTTCTTTATTAAGTTCATCTGCTAAAAATGTAATAAAAGAGTTAAGGAGAAATATACATGGAATGAACCCCAAAACAATAATGTGCAGTTTTAGTTTTTTAATATTTGAAGGAAAATTTAGCTGTACTTTAATGTTCTTGTTGCTAACGTCTTCCAAAATACAAAATGCTGGGATGGTACTTTGGATCTTTATTGCCTCAGAAAAACAAGGCCTTGGTAAAGAATTAAAAATATTTTCACACAATTGTGTACTATTTTAACATTTCACTTGACACAAATACTTTTGATACATGGTACCTTCTTTAAAATCATGACATATACAGACTATAAAATTATGCAAGAATGATGAAGATGAAAAGCAGAGATGTTTTCATTGAAATTATTCTGTTTTTTTAAAAAAACATATTCATTAATACAGTGTCACAGAGAACTGCCTCATTTTCTGTGAATGTATACGACATTTTGTGTAAATCTATCCAGCTGCTATTAAGTACTCATTATTTGATCCAATTTGTCATTGCAAACAGCAGTAAAATGATTGTTTACAGAGGAGAAGGCATATATAAACAAAAATAATCAGATCTCTGGTCTTTGCAGTGGAGCCTCCAAAATGAGCCAACATGAAAATGGGTTTCTGCATTCCACAGTTTGTGATTTTCTTCTTATGGCATTTTATTTCTTTTTGATATGTGATATGTGGCAAGAGAAAGCCAAGCATTATTTGGCTGTTTCTTTTGTCTGACATAAATATTCTTTGCCATGTCTTTCTGCATACATTCACATCTGAATTTCCAGGAGAAAAATGCAAGTAAGAAAATCAGTGTAGAAAAGGAGAAAAAACAAAGGGGGAAAAAAATGGGATACACACCTTCAAATCAACACCCATGTAGTCATAACTGGGTCTTATTAAAGACTTTTTCTGCTGTGATGTGGTGACCCTGCTTTCCTCGAGCAGACACTGGTGCATTAATCCTATTTGCTTGTACATCAGTAAAAAACCAAACAAAACAACATGCATTCACCCCACATACAAACACACAAGCTCACACAAAAATCCCCAAGCAGCTGCTTTCCAAAACCAGGTTATTTTTTCTGTCTGAGCCTCCAAAGAAGAATGAGCAGAAATTTTGCTGTAGGCCATTGATTGCTAGAATTTGGGCTAAGTCAGACAGAAATTTTTGCAATCAGCTCCTTAGTAAAATACCCAGATACCCAGATAACATTTTTCCTAACAATGTTAAATTATCAGTGGTAATGACTGGAGGTTGGCAAATGTCATTTGCTTATCTGCAGACATTTCAAATAATCAGGTCACAGTCTTTTGAAGCTTGAAGCTGAGAAGCTAACTGTTAATATTGTCTCTGGATGCCACAACAATATTCTATGCAATGACAGGATTAAATTTTAAACAAACAAACAAACAAACAAACAAAAGACAATGGAAATAAGCCAAACAACCACAAAAAACAAAAACAAATCTGACAGATTTTTTAAAAGAAAAAAACCCCAAAACCCAAAAAACCTCTCAAAACAAACACGAAAAAATAAGAAATACCAAAACAACAACAACAGCCATCCAAACCTAACTGAAATAATGATTAGGCAGTAGTTGCAAGCTTTGGCCAAGTTCTTCCTCCACTTGCCTGTACAAGATGAATGAAGAACCACAATTACACTTCTAGCTTGGAAAAAGTAAGCAAATTCACAACTTGAGATGAGTGTTAGCCATGAGGAAACATTCATTGATACTGAAAAATATTAATTTCAGGGTAAATATTGGGCTGACTCAAGTGAGGCTGTAGCTGCAAGATCGCATTGGTCAGAATGTCCACCTGATTTACAAGGGAATTAAGCCATGAAATTGAAAATTCCTGCTTTTAAAAACTAAATATAGAAGGTATAAGCATTTAGGACTGTTGGAAAAACTGCTTCCAACAGATCTATTTCCAAACTGCACTGATCAGGTAGAGCAGGCACTGAATAATTTCCTCTCTCATTCTGGTGCACGCACCACCACAAATCCAGAAATTTGGAAGGACTAACTAGTATATCTACTGGATAGAAGGAAAATATGCAGAGATGAGCTAAGCAACTGCCAGTTTTCAATTACACCGAGCCAGCATTTCTGTTGTGTTTAACAAGAGTGATTGATTAGGTAAAACAATGTTTTTTGCAGCATCATTGCTCCCATATGGAGGCTTTTAGTAGTTACTTCATAAACATTTTTCTTTCTCTTTTCATTTCTCTTTTTTCCTCCTTTCTCCTTCCCCCCAAAGATTTAGAACTAAGTTATAAAATCAAATTGGGAAAAGTTTTGTTTGTTTGATTTTTGACCCCACCAAAAATAACACAAGGTTTACTATTGCAAAGCACAGGATGGAGTCTCCAACAGATTAAAACAATCTCCATTTGGAATATTAGAAATATGAGATGAAGAGTGTCCTAAAGAAATAGTTCCTCATGTAACTTGAACTAGCAATACAGTATTCCTCCCTGCAGCATATATTTAAGATAATGAAATTCAATAAACTATTAGAAGGCGAGGACATGTTAGTAGTCCAGTCATCATGGTCAAAATATTTAGATTACATCACTTGACAGTCTTGGCAAGGTTATTTCAGGCTGTAACCTATCTTAGACAAACAAACAGGCTGCAATACAGGTAGAATTTGCATGAGGTCTTCAGCTGGTGAAACTCCATGGAATTTGCAATTTTTTTTTTTTTTTTGTGGGTTTGGAGGGTCTGTCTAAAACAGCACACCAGTCTTGGTGGTCATGGTCTGAAATTATTCTGGTGGTGGTGACAAAAGCTCACAGCTAAACTATAGGTGGTATATAGACATCTCTTTCCTGTCTTTGACTGAAAGTGAAGTTGGAGGCATGCTGTGAGTCTGTTGAGCAAAACAGACCCATTGCCATGATTTGGTGACTTTCTGGGGGAAAAAAAGCAACCAATATCTGAGACAGAGACAAAAAAACCTGTGTATTGTGATGATACTTATTTTTTTGTGTGCTTTAAAAGAGAAGAGGGAGGAATCCTTTCTTCAAGCTACAAACTTTTTCAAGTTTGCTTCCTTGAGAAAAATAATGCACAGTCTCTTGTACTACAAGGCTCCCCACAGTTGGTGTGTTTTACTCCTCAGCCTTAATTTGTAGATCAAATTTCTTCAGGGTTGGGATCTTTGGTGGTGAGAGATATTTGGGATTTTTATTCACGGTCTGTATGAGGGTAGCAAAGTTACCCTTATCATACCCTTATCACTGGCTTAAATTGACTGATTCTTGCAGCCTCTTTTTATCACAAAGCACAAGATGTTTAGATGCCAGCTCAGTTTTGTACTTCACCCCCTATTCTGAATAGAATATAGAATTCAACAACAGCAGAGCCAAAAACCAGCTCAGATAATGACAAAAGAGGGCTGAAAAGGCCAAGAAAGGAACAGGGCTGAGGGCACTGGCACCTGGGAGTTGAACAGGAGATCAGCACCCAGGCTTGAGTGCAGGTTTCAGCTGATGCCTCAGGTTTTGGCTTTTCTATTTTTCAGATTCTGTGCTGCTTTACTGTGTGGGTCTGAGCTTCATATGAGGGGATGGTGAGCTCTCTGCACAGAGTAGGGAGACAAAACAATTCCTTCTCCAGCTGGGGACCAAGGACAAATTATCCAAATCTCAGGCCCAAGAGCACAAACAATGTGGGCTGGAGAAAGAAAAACAAGCAGGAGGGGACTTGGTGGGCTGGACCTGTAATTAGACAGTTGACCCCAATATGCAAATGGAGCAGAACTGATAAAAGTGAGAGACTCTGTGACCAGCTGTCCATTTTGTGACCATTTTGGTTCATCTTGGGTGTAGCTTTGGCTGGGTTCTTGCACTGCCCAAGGTGGATCCATGGAGGAGAGCCTTTTAATAAATCCCTGCTTTATTCTTTAACTCCATCCAGCCTCTGTTCCAGGTCAGCCCTCACAAGGCATCACAGTGACACCCCTAATGCCCTGTACTCATCCCTGAGAGCCTGAGCCCCATTTTCACCTGCCACGAGCAGACCTGTGCAGCTCTGCAGCAAAAACCCGTGTGGGAAGGGAGCAGGGAGCAGCTGTGCTTAGGGGAAGTGTCTGGAGCACACCCACAGCTCCTGTTACAGCCTAAGCATCAGAAGAGGGCTCTGTCAAAAGCACATTTTTGGTCCTGGTTTCAATCCCTCCCTTGCAGAATGCCTTCTTGGCCGCTGCCTGCCTCAGTTCCTCGCAGATGGAATTCCTTGGCATGGAATTGCTGTAACACAAATTGCCCTGGATGCCTGGAGCTTGACTGTGCCAGAGAGCAGCCCTAAAAACTGTGCAGAGGCTGTGGGTTTAGGGAGAAAAGGGGAAAACTGGGGGAGCAGAGTGGTAAGATTAATCCGGATCTGGTTGTTTCTTCCTTTTGCTTACACAAACTAAAGTTAGTGCAGGATTAAGCAAAAAATGTAGCCAGCTTCTCAATTACATGAGATTTATACTCAAACATTGACAGGGCAGGAACTCCAGTCCCAAAACGCATACCTTAGTGTGTTTTCCAGGGATCACAGAGATCCTGTGTAGAATAAGTGAACGGGCAATTGGAAACGGCCCAGGCAAGCCTCTGGATCTTGATTTATACACATTTAGCATTTTTCCTTGCAGATGCTGCTCAGATTTACAGAGCAGCTCCTGCCCTCACCCAACTCTGTCGTGGAGCTGGCCTGAGCATGGAAACCACAGCTGGGCTGCTAATTTTGGGACATTTTGGGGCACTGTACCATTGTTGTCATTGCTCACAGCCCTGATGTGCTGAGTGCAGCCTGCCAGGGGATATTCCTGCCAGGAATATCAGATCAGGGTGGCAGCACCACAGGGCCTGGGCTGCAGGGAGAATCTTCACTGAGGTTAGAGGAAGGGCTTGCAGCAGGCTGCCCAGCAAAGAAAAGTGAGAGGCGGAATGGGGAAATCCATTTTTAGAGGTGACCTTTCCACGGTTCTTAGAGGGTGTCCTGGGTTTTGCCCTGAGTCACGGAGGAGCCAAAAGCTGTTTTGTGCCCTGCCTGTCCTCAGCAGGCTCTGTGGAGCTCGGAGACTTAAATCAGAGCTCAGCTCAGCACAAGCAGTGCATTCTTGTGGTCACCCCTGCATTTGTGCACTGCCACAAAATATTTATTGGAGGTGCCAGCTGCCTGCTGGGAGGTGCTGTGGCTGTGTGCATCCACCTGCTGGGATCCACAGTCAGCACAGCTGAGCATCCCCCTGCTGCAGACACCAGGTCCCAGTGAACAGCTCCAGCTTCCCATCTCCTGGAAGTTTTCTCTGCAGAGATGGAGCAGTCCATCTCACCAGGGCTCTCTTTGGCTTGCAATCAAGAGCAGTTTAAAGTTTCAGTATGTTTATTCTTTCATTGTTGGTTTTGGTTTGGTTTTTTTTTTTTTT